>NC_058081.1:229569373-229869373 GCF_014858855.1 Bufo gargarizans | reverse complement strand
AATCTCAGCGTATCCGATTACCATTCAGGATGACAGCGGATTGGCGTTTATTAGCGTTCAGCGATGATGAAGTGCAGATCTGAAATGCTTATGTTCTACTACAATTATCGGTACGAAAAATACAATTTCTACAGTATTGGCAGCAAAGTGATTATATGGCGCCAACTCCAAATTAAACTCACACTGATGAATTGTAAACTCAGAAATGTGTAATTATATACGACCTAAATTGTTCAGCACAACCTGTAATGGTGTTTGATGACAATGTAAACATGTTTCATACTCCATTTGACTTCGAAAGGAGAAAAAAATAAAAAATCATTTTGCCATCTATTTAATTTTAGACAATAATATAAGCTTTTACAAGTTAGCAAATGCACTTGAAATTCGCAGTGCACTTATAGCTAAAATGACAACTATGGATACTGCTGTCCTGGGAAATGCTGCAGCTCAGGCTACATTCACACGACCATATGGGTTTTGCGGTCCACAAATTGCAGATCTGCAAAAAAACTAATGGCGTCCGTATGGCATTCGTGGTTTTTTGCGGATCCATTGTAACATTGCCTAGCCTTGTCCGCAAAACGGACCAGAATAGGACATGTTCTGGTTTTTTTGTGGGGCTACAGAACGGACATACGGATGCGGATAGCACATATAGTGTGCTGTCTGCATTTTTTGCGGACCCATTGAAAAGAATGGTACTGCATATGGTCCACAAAAAAAAACAACTGAACGGGCACGGAAACAAAATACGTTTGTGTGAATGTAGCCTTATTAAAAGCAGAGGAGATTTTTCCACAGCCATGCTGAACGCAACCAGCTGACTAAGTAACCAAAATGTTATTGTTGGAGAGCGGTTACAAGCTCCATAGGAGAACCACATCAACGTAAAAATTTTGAAATTGGTCTGTACATGCCAGGCTTAATCCCTTACAGCAATATTGTGGATGTGGAAACCCAGGTACTTTCATAGGTCCCTAGATCAAGTATTAGAGTTCTTGAAAGTTTAAGGGCTATTAACTTTCGTCCACTATGAACAGTGTTCACACAATCTAACAAGAAGATTCAAGTCACAAAATGATTATTTAAAGGAGTTTTTCAAGATTTTTTTAAACTGCTGACCTATCCTCTGGAACAGGGCTGAGCACGATACTAAGCACAGCTGCTATACAATGTACGGCACTATGCTTGGTAAGCTGCAAGAAGACTGTGGCACTCACAGGAGCGCCGGTGCCTTCTCAAAACAGCTAATCAGCGGAGGTCCCAGGTGTCCGACCCCCACCAATTGGAAACTGATGACCTATCTAGAGTAGTGATGAGCGAATTATTCAAAAGTTTGTTTTGGCCGCTTTGACAAATTTTACACATTTCTTTGTAAGTAGCGGGTGCAATGATGGGGAGCGGCGATTGCGCCATTCCCTGTGATTGTACACCTCAGAACCCACGTTCATACATGATCGCGGCATCTGATATAAATAAGTGTCCAAAAAAAAAAAAAAAAAGAAGAAAACATACCTGATCAATTTGCTTGCGATGGGCCGGTCGCCACCATCTCGCTTGAAGATGTGGCGTGAAATCTCGCATGGCCAGTGGTGACGTCATATGTCACCGCGCACGGGAGTTTGTGTGAGATCTTCAAGCAAGATGGCGGTGGCCAGCCCATTGCGAGCAAATGTATCAGGCATGATTTGTTTAAATTTTTTTACATTTTACACTATTTCAGGGTAAATCAATTCACTAACATGAAGCATGAGGAAATTCGGCGTCGCTGTGAACCGAATTTATTGTGAAATTAGGATCGCTAGCAGTGGCGTACATGGAGAAGTAAGGGCCCCATAGCAAGGATCAAACCAGGCCCCTCCACATAAACCCCTTTCCATGACCCTTGGGCCATTTCTTAACACACTCATTTGCTAAAAGTTGTCCCTTTAGAGGGTAGAGTCTTGACCAAGTTTTCACCCCCCAGTAGAATGATCCCAACTAAGACTGGGCCGCCTCTTGCCCTAGGCCCCATAGTAGTCGCATGGTCTGTCACTATGTTAGTTACACCCCTGATAGCTAGTCATCAGTGTAAAAAAAAAAAAAAAAAAAAAAAAACACACACACTACATCTCGGAAAACCCTTTCTAATTTGTGTGTGTAACTCTAGCTCACCTCCTGCCTAGACAGAGTCATAGGCAATTTCTCTTCCGCCAGCTCTAAGTCCAGTACAGGGTTGTTTGACGTTGACGGCTTTTCCTCTTCATCTGTATTTTGAACCTAATAGTAAAAATAAATTGAAAATTCACTCATACTAACTCGTACCATGTAACTCCAGGTAGTCTTAGAATTTATATCTGAAAATCTGCACATGTTGCAGTACAGAAACCTAGGAGAAAGCCAAAGTGGCTATGCACACACGATTAAAGATAATTCACATTATATATTTAACCAATTTATGCCCCATGCGAGAAAAAAATAGGACGACCCTGCACCACGGCACAGCTTTGAAGTCAGTGCCCACATGGCCAGCAGTGTGACTCGGCTTTTTCATATGCCATGATGATGTTACATGCTTGGGGGTGAAAGGGCATGAATAGACAGTTTGCATGTTCGTACCTAGAGATCACTAGTAATGATATGTGCTGTGACTGTAAGATAACTTCTGTACAGAGCTGCAGCATAGGTTGACACTATATAAAGCAAAGGAAAATAGAGGACCACCGAGCATCAATACAGAAGAGAGGATTATGTTTGGAATAAATTATTTCCTTCATTTTGGGCAGACTGAAAAATAGCACTGCATCATTCAACCTTTGTATGCCGTGTTCCAGAGTCATGGCAGTGCTAAGGCTCGGCAGAACCATTTGCCTCTCTGTTAGGACTTGTTCAAGAGAAGAAAATTTAGCTCTTAATATTTTTAACAACACTAGGAACTGATCGAAGCTGTTATATAAATTTTAGTTACATAAATAACCACTTGCGGATTACCAGGTGACTTTAAATGCAAGCAGGTTTCTGACCGTCCATGCAGTGTTAGCAGCTGCAGGAAGGCAGTTCTCAGCGACAGAGGCTCTGCATGGACAGAAGGTTTATTACCGTTCCTTCCTTTTCTATCACTGTGTGTACAGCGCTTAAAGAGCGCTATACATACGGATCAGGAAGCGGCCATGATGCTTCCTTTTCCTGTCCCAGTGGTCACGTGATCCCCTGGTCCTGGTGACTGTACAATCTGTTTGGTCTTAGCTGACACAGATCAGCTCTGCAGTGGGGCCCCAGAGGATGTATTCTTCCTGCAACTGGGGCAATGTATAAAATAAAGACAAGACAAAATTAGAAAAAAACACGATGCCACCACTAACCCACACCACAGCTTCTACACCTACACTTAAAAAAAAAAAAAAAAAAAGCATTTTAGTTACATCTTGTGCAATATTTAAAAAAACTAAATGAAAAAATGGCGCGCATATACATTGGATCAAAATGGTCTTCAAAACCCATGATGGAAGCTTTGGTCACTAGTTGTATGAAAATGCTAAACAAGCTACAGTATATATAACAAATCTCAATACTAACAAATAAATGTTGAAATGTACATTCTCTTCCATAATTCTGTTACAGTATTGCATCCAATGATGAAACCACCTTTAGCAGATTGCGGAAAAAACTCCAGAAATTATACTTCGCTTTATTGCCCTCACAAAAATGCAAGGCAGTTGCTGCAGATTCTCTTCTTCAAGATGTGGACAAGTGAGCGCATCCTTGTATACGGGTGCCTTTATTACTAGCAGGAGCAGTGTGCTCCCCTTCACTTTGGGAGCCCCTTTCTGAAGATACGAGTCCCACCTCTGGGACAGCTCCTATCTGACCCTGAATTACAGCTACACTTAAAAGGACCTTTCATTGATTTTTTTTTTTTTTTTTGTTTAAATTAAATAAACTTTCCATGCCGGGTACCCTCAGCTGATGCTGCCACCCTGCTGAACCCAGACATACCCAAAATATCACCCAGACAGCCCCTCTGATGTTAGCATCGGAGCATTTCATGCTCCTATGCTCTCCCTTGCCCTGCACAGGATCGCGCAGGGCAAGGGCTCTTTTATTTACAATAACACACTGCCGGGCGGAGGCTTCCGTCCAGCAGTGTGTTTGGTGAAGTCATCCGCTCTGATGGGCGGGCTTTAGCGCTGCCCCAGCCATTTTACAGGCTAGGGCAGCGCTAAAGCGCGCCCATAAGTGCCGGTGACGACACCGGGCTAACTGCTGAGCGGAAGCCTCCGCCTGGCAGCCCCATGTAGAGCCCAGTATGTCACCAGAACTCTCGAAAGTGCCTTTGCCTTGCGCGATTTAGCACAGGGCAAAGGAGAGCATCGTAGCATGAACTGCTCCGATGCTCAAGTCAGGGGGGCTGCCTGCCTGGGTGAAATATCGGATTACACTTACCGGCAATCGTTTTTCTTTGAGCCTATGACAGCACCCCTGGAGAGACCGCCTCCTTCTCCGGACAGGAAACAGAACCGCATTTTAAAAGAGGGATCCTCCAATCCTTTCTCAAGAATTAAGAAAACATAACATCTCAAATAAGATCACTCTCAACCTATGTATATTAACTGGGTGCTGTCATAGGCTCAGAGAAAAACAATTACTGGTAAGTGTAGTCCAATATTTCTCCTTCGCCTATGACAGCACCCCTGGAGATATAAGCGTGATCTATCTAGGGTGGGACAACGGCCTGAAGTACTTTATGGCCAAATATCAGGCCTTCATTAGAAAGCAGCTGAACTTTATAATGTTTGAAAAACGTATGCAGGGAACTCCATGTGGCAGCCCTACAAATCTGCTCTATAGAAGCAAAAGCCCTCTCTGCCCAAGTAGTAGAGACTGATCTAGTAGAGTGTGCCCTGAATTCCGATGGTGGAACAGCTCGCTTGGAAGAGTATGCCAAGTAAATAGCCTACCTGATCCATCTAGCGATAGTCTGCAGCGGAGCCCTTCTTACTACCCTGAAAGCAAAGTAACAGACAGGAGAAAGACTTCCATGGCTGTGTGACCTGCAGATATTGAATTAAACATCTCCTCACGTCTAAACAATGAAACTCCGATTCCTTCTTATTTTTTGGAGAAGCAGAGAAGGAGGGAAGAACTCTCTCTTGGGTACGGTGAAAAGAGGAAGACATTTTTGGCAAAAAGGAAGGATCAGGAGATATAACCACCCGATCCTCCAAGATCATTAAGTAAGGCTGGTCAATGGAAAGAGCAGCCATCTCACTAACCCTTCTAGCAGAGGTAATAGCTAGGAGAAAGGCCAGCTTTAGGAAGATCATCTTAGTGGAAATGCTGGTTATCGGCTCAAAAGGATCTGACGTAAGGGCTGAAAGAACTAAGTTTAGATCCCAAAGAGGAACCCTATTTCTGCAAACTGGGGATAATTTTGAAACTGCAATGATGAATCTTTTTACCTAGGGATGAGCCGCTAATTTAAATTCAAATAGGGCGTTTAAGGCTGAGATCTGCACCTTTAAAGTGCTAGGTCTAAGTTTTTTCCTCCAATCTTTCTGTAAGAAATTTAAGACAAGAGGAATATCTGGAGCCTCCAGAACATCCACTGGTTTGTCGGCAAATCTGCAGAAAGCCCTCCAAATTCTCAAATAAATGTCAGAAGTTACCTTCTTACAACTAGCCAACAGAGTAGTGATGACCTCATCAGGGAGGCCCCTTTTTAAAATTTCCCTCTCAAAAGCCAGGCAGTCAGATTAAGACTCTCCACTTCTGGATGAAGGATTGGTCCCTGAGCTAGAAGACCATAGAAAACTGGGGGTGGTGCCTGACATTCTGCAGAGCTCTGAAAACCACACCCTCCTTGGCCAAAAGGGGGCTATAACTATAACTGTAGCACAATCTTCCCTGATCTTTCCGGGACGCCCCTTAAGACCGAGATTTTGTTGAAAACCCCCTGATCTAGGGACCACTCACTCTGGCATAGAAGATGACAGCTGAGTAAATCTGCTTCTATGTTGTCTACCCCTTTTAGATGCACTGCAGAAAGAGATAAGAGAAAATCCTCCGCTAGCCTGAAAATCTGGTGGCTTAGGGTCTTCAGACTTTGAGCTCTGGTACCACCCTGCTTGTTGATATGGGCAACTGCTGTCATATTGTCGGAGTAGATCCTGACATTTCTTCCCCTGATTAACAGAAGACTCTGAGTCAATGCTAATCCGATAGCATTTAGTTCTCTGAAATTTTGAGACTGGGTACAGGAACCGAAGTCCCAGGTTCCGTGCAGCAGCAGAGACTCTACATGGGCTCCCCAACCAAAGGGGCTGGCATCCGTGGTCACAGTGAGAATTGCATCTCTGTGCCAGGGAACACCCTTTTGTAGATTTTGAAGATTCATCCACCACTCCAGAGAAAGCAACGTCTGGGATGATAGCTGAAACTCCCAATCCAGAGAGAGAGTACGTCTGTCCCAAATCTCCAGAATCTAAAGGGGCCTTGAGTGGTACTGTGCCCATTTCACTCCTGGAAGTGCGGTAGTCATCAGCCCCAGCACAGACAAGGCTTCTCTTAGGGAAACTACCTGCCGAGAAAGAAGGTTCTGAACCCTTGATGAGATCAACAGAGCTTTGAATAAGGGCAAAAGACACCTCTGGGACATTAAATATAAGATCATCCCCCAAAAAGTGCACTTTTGACTCGGTTGCAAACTGGACTTTTCTAAGTTTATCTCCCATCCTAGTTTGTCCAGAACCTCTCTCAACCAGGTAATCTGTACTTCCAAGATGTGATCTGACTGGGCGAGGAGCAGAAAATCGTCTAGATAGGGAATTATCACTAAGTCAGTCTCTCTCACATGAGCCATCATCTCTGCAATGATCTTCGTAAAAACCCTTGGGGCCTGAGACAGTCCAAAGGGAAGGGCCTGAAATTGGTCATGCATAATTCTGCTCCCTAAGAGAACTGCTACTCTCAAAAACTTTTGGCGGTGGGGATGGATAGGAACATGATTATAAGCATCCCTGAGATCCACTGTGGCCATGTAACAACCTGGGAAGAGGTAGTTCACTGCTGACCGGATGTATTCCATCCGAAAATTTTTGTACACCAAAAAATGGTTCAGACATTTTACGTTTATTATGGTACGAAAAGAACCATTCGGCTTTTTCACAAGAATAAGAGTTTAGTAAAATCTTCTTGCCTCTTCTTGCTTTGAAACCTCCAATACTTTTTTTGCTAATAGGGAATAAACCTCTGAAATAATGGCTGCCTGCCTGCCTTGTGGGGTCTGCACGATGGTCTGTCAACACAAATCATTCTTCTGGAAGCCTATGAAAATTTAATTTTAAACCCTCTTATAATAGCATTTATCCATGGGCTGTTGGAGATTTTTTGCCACTGACTTGAAAAGCGAGACAGACAACCACCCACTAGAGCGGAGGCATGGCGTCATTTGGGCTGCTTTTTTGAGGCCTCTGCCCCGGAAAAAAGAAACCCCTTTGACTTTTTTGCCGCTCCTGTATGTTGTCTAGATATTTTTCTTCCCCTGAAAACTTCCCTGTTAAGCTTGGGGCGGAAAGATTTTTTAGGTGGCTGACTGATGGAAGGAAAGTCCCTCTTTTTATCAGAGGGTTTTTCAAGAAGATCGTCGAGGATCGGGCCAAATAAGAATTCCCCTCGACACGGAATGCCACAAAGCTTAGCCTTAGGCCGAATGCACGCGGCTGTGAGCAGTCCGTGGTATCCCGGCCCGGATTCCTGCTGACAGCAAGAGCGCACGGATTAATTGGTTGCTATGACGCTGTGCGCTTCATGCCGCATCTGCACTTCAGTAATACTCTCGTATAGATCATATGAGTGTATTACTGTAGTGCAGCAGCGGCATGAAGCGCACAGCGTCATAGCAACCAATGATGCCGTGCTCTCCTGCTCTCAGCAGGATGCCAGGCCAGGATATCACGGACCACACACGGCTGTGTGCATTCGGCCTTAGAGCTAGCATCTCCGCTCCAGCTTTTCAACCAGATAGCTCTACAGGCAGAATTGGATAAAGCGGAAGCCCTGGCAGATAATCTTAGGGAGTCGGCCGAAGCATCCGCCATAAAATCTAGGGCATTATAAAAAGTTGGAAAAGAGGATAACAACTGCTCCCTAGAGGTACCCCCTTAAATGTGATCCTCCAACTCCTTCGTCCATGCCTTAAGGGATCTAGCTACCGAAGTAGCGGCAATAGCTGGTCTAAAGGCTGCCACCGAGGCTTCCCAATTTTTCTTTAAAATAGATGTCTGCCCTTCTATCCATTGGGTCCTTTAGAGAACCCATATCCTCAAACGGAAGCACATTTTTTTTTAGCTATTTTTGCCACAGGGGAATTTAGCTTAGGGGTTCTATCCCAAGAGGCAGTCACCTCCGCCTCAAAGGGGTATTTACGTTTCACAGAGGAGAGAAGAAAAAAAAAATAATACTTACTATCAGGGGTTTTACATTCTTTAGCAATAACAGCCTGAATATTTTTATGTACATCAAGGACTTTTTTTTTTTTTTAGGGCCCAGACCTGAACAGACTGCGTTGGCTTTTGGTCATCTAAATCCATAGTAGCTCACACAACCATTACTAGGGAATTAATGTTCTCTGTATGAAAAAGGGGCTTCCCAGCGGCTGCCTCATCAGAGGAGTCATTTGATGAAAAACAAACAAACATTCTCCCTCTTCCTCTAATCCAGAAAGAACATCACTGTCGCTAGACGGGATATTTGATGCAGCTGCAGAGGTACTAGGGCGGCTTTTTAGCAGACCGCTAACCGACTCGTTAACCTCCTCCCGGATCATCTGCTTGATTCTGCCCATCAGAGACAGAGCCGCCTCCTCCATTAACTTGCTCACACAAGCCTGGCAAAGGGGCTTTGCCCAGGCAGAGGGTAGTTTCTTTTTACATATAGCACAGCCCTTGTGCTTAGGTCTGGAGACCTTCCTAGACTCCTTAGACACAGATGATGACCGCCATGAGTAAACAACCACATGCACATAGGCGGATCACTCCTCTTACCCCACCGCGGTACCAATGTATCATTGGTGGTTTCAGTTGCTTCTGCGTGTTGAGACTGCTCCATGTTCAGAGACTGGATCTTCCAAATGGAGGAACTGGGCTTTTCTCATCCGGGAGCGCACACCGACTCTCCCCCCTCCCGGCTTACAGGGATAGCTTTCCTCCACTGTCGCACCGGAAGTACGTCACCGTCCATGCCTCGGCGTCCGTGCGCACGCTACTCGTGGTGCTGACAGCCAGACATGCGACACGGCCGCAGAGGCCCGCAGCGTCAGGAAGGTAAAAACACCCCCCTGGGCAGAGAAGGAGCGGGGAGGAGGGAGAAAGAGACCCAGACTTAGCAGCATCTCCTAAATGAGACTTAAAGGATAACTGTCACATTTAGACCCCAATTTCAATTTTCATATATGTAGTTACTAACAAGATATTCCAGAATCAGTTACTATTAGACTGACTTACCCCAGACTTAATAAGATTCAGCCCTTAGCAACCAGTCTGCATAAAACTGCAATTTCACTATTCAGTTAAGATGGCCGCCACTGCCCTCACCCTGAGGCTAATAGCGCCTGCCCTCACTAGCCAGTAACAATAGCCCCTCAAAAGTGTCAGTAACCACAGCCCTCTCCCTAAAGGGATAATCTTCTGCAGCACAAAGGGGTCCTCTTACCATATGTTGCTTTCATTTATACACTGAGCAGATGGCAGATCTCCCTTCCCTGGTCTGCGCTGCTTCAACTCTGCATTGTGCAGCTCTGCTGAGTGAGGGAGCATCTGCCAAGCGCAGGGACAGGGAGAAGTGCACACAGCCCAGGCACTGTTATCATCTGCTGGGGAGGACCTGGCTTTAATAATTTACTTACAGTCCCTGGCTGTCAGTAATCTGACCTTGCACGTAGCGTACGAACCCTGCCTAGCAACCCTATTTTAAGCACAGGTAAAATTAGGCAGTACAGGGAACAAAAATGTGGAATTAAGGGGTAATTGAATACACAGTGAAAAGTTGAAATAGGGCCACCAAGGAGGTATTAATCGCCACAATCCAATACTCCAAAAAAAAATAAAAATACAAATAAAAAAAATACAACAGTTATACTTTGAGCCGCATGGGTAAGCCCTCCTACACACTTTCAAATAGTCGGGCGCCGCAACTCCATCTATTGACGGTTTCCGACTCCCTCCTGTCCCCTTAGGACAGGAAACAGAACTGGAGGTGGAGAGTGTGGTCCCTCTTTTAAAGCGGTTTCTGGTTCCCGTTTGCTGTCCTGAGGAGTAAGAGACGGTCTCTCTTCTGTCATAGAAGAGGGGGAAAAGGATATCACTGTCACAGGAGGGGGGATCTTTAGATGCAGCAGCAGAAGTACTGGGGCGGTATTTAATTAATCCACTAACCGACTCTCTGACCTCATCCTGGATCATCTGCTTAATGCTGCTCATCAAAGATGGAGCTTCCTCCTCCATTAACTTGCTGACACATCCTTGACAAAGGGGTTTAGCCCATGCAGAGGGTAGCTTATTTTTACAGACAGCACACCCCCTTTCTTTAGCTCTGGAAGTCTTCCTGGAAGACTCCTTAGACACCTAGGCACAAATAAACATGACCCCATGAGCAATACTAAAAATAAAATCTGCCGGGGAATGACTCCTCTTACCCCACCCTGGTACCGATGCATCGCTGAACCTGCTCCATTCTTTCACACAGCACAATCAGCCAGAATGAGAAACGAACAGCTCTTTAGTCGGCATGGCAGTAAGCTGGCTGGGCTTTTTCTCCTCGGCGCGCGCTGCCGGCTCCCTCCCCTTCCGGTCCGCAGCGACGGCTTCCTCCCACCTCTTGAATCCGGAAGTAGTTGCACACGCGGGCAGGTGGCCGAACATGCAAACACGACCGCAGAGGTTCGCAGGAATCCCAGAGAGGTCAAAACTCCCCAGGCTCCGGAAAGGGGAGCAGAAGGTGAGGGACAGAGACTGGAGCCCAGACTTTAGCAGCAGCTCCCTATGAAGACTTACGCCGCCCGGGGTAACCCTCCTCACCACATTAATTGCCAGGGCCTCCCGCAGCTCTAGAACAACTGCATACAGCAGTTCAGATTTTCTCCTGCTTTAGGACAGGAAACAGAACTGGAGGTAGAGAGGAGGATCCCTCTTTTAAAAGGTGGTTCTGGTTCCTGTCCGGAGGAGGAGATGGTCTCTCCAGGGGTGCTGTCGTAGGTGAAAAAGAAAATGGGGATATGTCTGGGTTCAGCTCTGAACCCGGACAACCCTTTTAATACTGAGCATCGGTACAGGTAGGAGGAGACGCCAGGTTTTCTCAATGGGCGTCTCCTTCTCCCTGGCTGTGAGGCAGTTCATTCACAGCGGAGAGCGTCACAGCCAGGGAGAAGGAGACGCCCATTGAGAAACCCTGGCATCTCCTCCTCCCTGTACTGATCCTCAGTATTAACATACTGGGTGGGGAAAACAGCAGGGGGGCACAGCGGGAACGATAAATAAAAAAAATAAAAAAAACAGGTAGGGTGGCAGCATCAGCACCCGGCAAGGAAAGGTATTTAATGAAACAAAAAAAAAAAAAAAAAATCCATGAAAGGTCCTCTTTAGGGTCCATTCACACGTCTGTATGTATTTTGCAGATCTAGACAACAATAGGACATGTTCTATTTTTTTGCGGAACGGAAATGCGGATGCGGACAGCACATTCCGGCCCCATTGAAAATGAATGGGTTCGCACCTGTTCCACAAAATTGCGGAATGGATGTGGACGTGTGAATGGACCCTTAAGTAAGGGCTTTTTTTTAAATTAGCAACACAGTGGAAATCATTAGCATTCATGTGAACGGCACCCAGGGTGCTCAGCAAGGAAGACAAATGGGGCAGTCTTAAAAGAAGTACTGTATTATGGCATGCTATAAAAAAGGGCGACAATCTGCACACCCCATGTGGTTAGCAGGTAAGTCAAAGTGTAAGATTTTTTTAAATGTGCCAAATTATAAATATCATTTTTCTAACAAACTTACTTGAAATGGTCTTGACCTAGCGGAATTAAGTTGACCCAGTGTCCAAGTAAATGCTGCCAGGCACATCAAGACATCACATGCTCAGCGCCTTAAGCCAAATGAAAGCACACTACCGACAGCAGTCATTTTCAAAATGGTTTGCCTTCTAGAAAAGTAAACTAGAACTGGAAACCATTTGGAAAATGTACCCGGAAGTAAAGCATGCATTCCCAAATCCTACCTTTTGTGTTGGCTTCTCACTTAAAGGCTAACAGTTGTGACGGATGAATAAAGAGAAATCTTATATTAAAACGGGACAGAAAGACAAGACAAAAAAGGGATTTACAGAAGCAAGACATTTATACCTGGAAGCCACATCTCTCAAAGTAAGCCTCCCTTTCTTTTTCAGCGAGTTCACTGCGCTTGAAATACTTCTTACTTTCCTGAAATATATAAAAGAAAAAAACATTCTTAAAAAAATAAATGTGCAATAATGGAATGGTCTTAGAAATACATTACAGCTAAACAGCCTGTCACTACAGTCAGCTAGCTGTCCCATGTACAAAGCAGCCATATTAGTGTCAGGAGCGGGTAACTGCTTCCCTCGTCGTGAACACTGAAGACTTCACAAGTACCTGCACGGTTTTCCCTGCCGATTTACGTGTGGACAAACCGAATCGTTATACAGTACCAGCAAACTGTATGAGAATAGACAATTCTCATGTACACTTTACTGATTTGATTTCTGTGCGAAGTTAGAAATCTGCAGCATGTCAATTATGCTTGCGGCTTTAGGTGTGCATTTCACCCTTTTCACATATGCGGCAAAACCGCATCTAATTCGCACCAAAATCTACAATTACAAATTGCATTTTGTTTGCAGAAATGCACAAAAAAAAAAAAATGATTTTCTGTTATATACATGGTTTGCAGGAACCCTCAAAGGGGTTCTCCGGGAATTAAGGAAATGAAAATACTTAAATATTAATTTATTATAAGTATATTCTCAAATACCTTTCATTATTTATTATGGCCCATTTTGTCTGGGGATCAATCACCGGGGAAAACAAAATGGCCGCTGTCCTACCAATACACACAGAACCTGTTCTAATCACACAGCAGGACAAAGTTACTTCACAGCACTGAGATAAAGAGCTGCCCCATCTCTGCTCTCTGCTCGTCAGGGATGATGATCCTGAATACAGATGATAAGAACTTTAGCCAAATCTCTGGGGAAGCAGAGCAGAGAGGAGGATGAGGCAGCTCTTAAGCTCAGTGTTGTGAAGTAACTTGTCCTGTGTGATTAGTACAGGTTCTGTGTGTACTGATAGGAAGGCGGCCATTTTATTTCTCCTAATGATTGCTCCCCAGACAAAAGACGCCATTCTAAGTAATGAAAAGTATTTGTGAATATATTTATTATAAAATAAGTATTTTCATTTTTTAAATTCCTGGAGAACCCCTTTAAAGTTTCGTCTAATAGCCCAGCAGCTCTTTCACTATTATCATTATGTAGAAAATCTGCCTCGTTCTTCCTCCTTTGCAGCAGAGGATATCAGACGGCCATTATCAGCTGCTCTGTGAAGGTTGTTTACTGGTGTGAATGAAGACTAAGATCTACTCACCTAGGGGCTGGAGAAGTTTAGGGGCACAGACTGCTCGAGGATCTGCCCGATTTATAACAAGGTCTGTGCCTCGTCCTAAATTAAACACACCCTCTGGTGGAGCAGGGGGTATCAAAGACTGGTCTTTGATAAATGACCCCTATTACCTTTATCCTGCGGGTCTGTACGATTACAGCAATACCATACTTATGGTTATGATTATGGAATTTAATATATATATATATATATATATATATATATATATATATATATATATATATATATATTACACACACATATACATACAGTACAGACCAAAAGTTTGGACACACCTTCTCATTCAAAGAGTTTTCTTTATTTTCATGACTATAAAAATTGTAGATTCACACTGAAGGCATCAAAACTATGAATTAACACATGTGGAATTATATACATAACAAAAAAGTGTGAAACACCTGAAAATATGTCATATTCTAGGTTCTTCAAAGTAGCCACCTTTTGCTTTGATTACTGCTTTGCACACTCTTGGCATTCTCTTGATGAGCTTCAAGAGGTAGTCACCTGAAATGGTTTTCACTTCACAGGTGTGCCCTGTCAGGTTTAATAAGTGGGATTTCTTGCCTTATAAATTGGGTTGGGACCATCAGTGGCATTGTGGAGAAGTCAGGTGGATACACAGCTGATAGTCCTACTGAATAGACTGTTAGAATTTGTATTATGGCAAGAAAAAAAGCAGCTAAGTAAAGAAAAACGAGTGGCCATCATTACTTTAAGAAATGAAGGTCAGTCAGTCCAAAAAATTGGGAAAACTTTGAAAGTGTCCCCAAGTGCAGTCACAAAAACCATCAAGCGCTACAAAGAAACTGGCTCACATGCGGACCGCCCCAGGAAAGGAAGACCAAGAGTCACCTCTGCTGCGGAGGATAAGTTCATCTGAGTCACCAGCCTCAGAAATCGCAGGTTAACAGCAGCTCAGATTAGAGACCAGGTCAATGCCACACAGAGTTCTAGCAGCAGACACATCTCTAGAACAACTGTTAAGAGGAGACTGTGAATCAGGGCTTCATGGTAGTATATCTGCTAGGAAACCACTGCTAAGGACAGGCAACAAGCAGAAGAGACTTCTTTGGGCTAAAAAACACAAGGAATGGACATTAGACCAGTGGAAATTCGTGTTTTGGTCTGATGAGTCCAAATTTGAGATCTTTGGTTCCAACCACCGTGTCTTTGTGCGACGCAGAAAAGGTGAACGGATGGACTCTACATGCCTGGTTCCCACCGTGAAGCATGGAGGAGGAGGTGTGATGGTGTGGGGGCTTTGCTGGTGACACGGTTGGGGATTTATTCAAAATTAAAGGCATACTGAACCAGCATGGCTACCACAGCATCTTGCAGCGGCATGCTATTCCATCCGGTTTGCGTTTAGTTGGACCTAGGGTTGGGCAATATACCGGTATCACGATATACCGCGGTATTAAAAAAACGGCGATATGGCGATATCACTGTTTCCTTAATACCGCGGTATATTTCGTAACGTCATCGCTTTTAAAACTGGGTCCGCGGCTGCCCTCCCCCATCATTATCTACCAGTTTCTTCTAGCAGCCGCTCCTCCTTCCTGCTCCGAATGTGCTGCCTCCGCCCACCGACTGACGTCTCACGTCGGAATCAGGTGACGCCCCCAGGCTGAGTTGAGCAGCGCAGTACAGGACAGAGTCGGCTCAGTCTCCAGTGATCCGAAGGTCAGGAGGGACTTACAATGTATAGTTATTGCAGGGACTCAGAGAATCGTCTGAGAGTTTATTAGTTAAAAGAATCGAATGAGTCAGAGAGACTGTGTCACCGAGTCCCTGCCAGACTTCCTGCTCTGCTACATGCACCCTATACACACTCCCCCCCTCGGACTTGTAAGGAGACAGGGAGCCGCAGAGCAGGAAGCCTGGTCTGACTCATTCGATTCTTTTAACTAATAAACTCTCAGACGATTCTCTTAGTCTCCAGTGCTGGACTGCTCGTTGCCTCTGATTGGTTGGAGGGCGGGGAGGGGCGGGGCTAGCTTCCACTGTCGGCTCCTATTACACTGCCTGCTGCTGCCTCTATGCTAATCGCAGTGAGCCATCATGAGTCCCTCCAGTACCTCCCCCATGACATGATGAACAAGGAGGAATTATGGTGGTGGCAGGCAGGTGGCAAGTCACAGTCACACAGGTGTCCATAAGACATGGGGGCAGCTGCTGCCCCCCAAAAGCCCCATACTGTATGTAATGTCTCCTTGCGGCTGCGCTGCCAGCATACTGTAACGTCCCCTTGTGGCCGCCCCCATACAGTGTAACGTCCCCTTGTGGCCGCCCCCATACAGTGTAACGTCCCCTTGTGGCCGCCCCCATACAGTGTAACGTCCCCTTGTGGCCGCCCCCATACAATGTAACGTCTCCTTGTGGCCGCCCCCATACAGTGTAACGTCTCCTTGTGGCCGCCCCCCATACAGTATAACATCTCCTTGTGGCCCCCCATACAGTATAACATCTCCTTGTGGCCCCCCATACAGTATAACATCTCCTTGTGTTTTTTTCTTTAAAACGGGTATTTATCGCGATATATATCGTTACCGCAATACATTTTTTTATATCGTTATCGTCTGAATATTTTTGATATCGTCCAACCCTAGGACCATCATTTATTTTTCAACAGGACAATGACCCCAAACACACCTCCAGGCTGTGTAAGGGCTATTTTACCATGAAGGAGAGTGATGGGGTGCTGCGCCAGATGACCTGACCTCCACAGTCACCGGACCTGAACCCAATCGAGATGGTTTGGGGTGAGCTGGACTGCAGAGTGAAGGCAAAAGGGCCAACAAGTGCTAAGCATCTCTGGGAACTCTTTTAAGACTGTTGGAAGACCATTTCAGGTGACTACCTCTTGAAGCTCATCAAGAGAATGCCAAGAGTGTGCAAAGCAGTAATCAAAGCAAAAGGTGGCTACTTTTAAGAACCTAGAATATGACATATTTTCAGTTGTTTCACACTTTTTTGTTATGTATATAATTCCACATGTGTTAATTCATAGTTTTGATGCTTTCAGTGTGAATCTACAATTTTCAGTCATGAAAATAAAGAAAACTCTTTGAATGAGAAGGTGTGTCCAAACTTTTGGTCTGTACTGTGTGCGTGTGTGTGTGTATATATATATATATATATATATATATATATATATATATATGAAGAAAAAAAAGTTTACCATATTTTTCAGACTATAAGACGCAAGTGACAAGGCATCTTATAGTCAAAAATGAGGTCACAAAGAGACCCGAAACAAGCAGTGCAGCGAGCGGTGGATTTGCAATGCCATACTTTTTTTTGTGTAATGTCTAATCTTACGCTGATGGGGTGTGGTCCGATCTGAGGCTGACTGGGTGGTCCGATCTGAGGCTGATAGGTGGCTGATCTAATGCTAATGGAGGCTGGGAGGAGAGTCTGCTCTGAGGCTGATAGAGGTAGGAGAGGCTAATGGAGGCTGAGGGGTTTAATTGGCGGCTGATATAGGCTGGGGGGGGGGGGTCTTATCTGAGGCTGATGGAGCTTGGAGTCTGATTTGGGTGTGTGATGAGGGTCTGCTTTGGGGGTGTGATGAGGGTCTGCTTTGAGGTTTGATGGAAAACAATTTTTTTTCTTATTTTACCTGCTACAAATCCTAGATGAAGAGCACACTGCGCATGCACAGCCACGCTCCATTCTCTGCTACTAAACTGAGCCCGCACTCCCATAGAAACAAACTGAGGGCAGCCGAACATGTGCGGTGAGCTAGATACGGACCAGCACCTATCTGACACAATGTTTGAGGTGTGACAATCCCTTTAAGACACCCCCCCCCCTAATGTTTACAGTGCACATAACTGCAGGAACCCACAGAAGGCGCAGGGCATCTGAACTCTTGAACTTATCACAGAGTGGACACCTGACAGCACATTGGCCTGTAATGATGGCCGCCTAGGCAGCGCCTCACCCCGACCAGCTGCTTCTCCTCCAGCTGCTTCCTCTTCCGCGCTATCTCAGCCTTCAGAATGTCCATTCCGGCCAGGCACCAACTGCACTCCGGGCACCAGGACCTCACCAGCGGAGCACTTCCTGTTTACAGCGGAAGAGACTGTACTGCTCGCCCCGCCCCTTCTCTGCTGTGGAGAGTACTGGGTCCTAGCGGCCTCCAGCAGCGTTCAGTGCGAGCACGAACACTATACGTATGCTTATGATGGCGAACAGTAGTGCGCATGTCTCGTGTGTTCGCCATTAGTACTGCAAGCCTCTAAGGAGAGGGTTAATATGGGGCGTGCGCTGGATGTGAGTTGAAGCGCAGCCTTTACAGTCAGCTGACCTTGAGTAGTCATGTGATCCTCGGGTCCCGTCTACAGGAAGCAGTACTTTGTATGTTGGTAGTAGAGTACAGTGTATGGGCTCCCTGGAGGTTTAGGTCACGTGAGGGGGAAAAATTGAATGCGCTGCGGATTTTGTGGAACTGGTTTTTAACCAGCTTGCTGACCAGGCACCTTTTGTGGTTTTTAGGAAAGCAAGTGTTTTTTTCACATTTTCATTTTTTTTATAACACAAAGTGCAACTAAAATACTTTTCTAAATCGCGACCTTTACCCTATATAAAATAAACAGTTTTTTTCTATATGATCGACCAAGCAATTTTTTTCATTGTCCCACTCCGAGAGCTATAACTTTTTTTATTTTTCCATCATTTTAGCAGGTTTTTTGCAGGACACATTGTAGATCTTTTAACCACCTCAACTCCATTGACCAGAGCACTTTTTACACTTCTGCACTACACTACTTTCACCTCCTTTTCTTCTCACTAATAGAGCTTTCATTTGGTGGTATTTCATTGCTGCTGACATTTTAACTTTTTTTGTTATTAATCGAAATTTACCGAATATTTTGCAAAAAAATGACATTTTTCACTTTCCCAAAAAAACGACATTTCTATATAAATTTTTCTCTAAATTTATTGTTCTACATGTCTTTGATAAAAAAAAATGCAATAAGTGTATATTTATTGGTTTGCACAAAAGTTATAGCGTTTACAAACTATGGTACAAAAATGTGAATTTCCACATTTTGAAGCAGCTCTGACTTTCTGAGCACCTGTCATGTTTCCTGAAGTTCTACAATGCCCAGACAGTAGAAAACCCCCACAAATGACCCCTATTTAGAAAGTAGACACCCTAAGGTATTCGCTGATGGGCATAGTGAGTTCATAGAACTTTTTATTTTTTGTCACAAGTTAGCGGAAAATGATGATTTTTTTTTCCTTACAAAGTCTCATATTCCACTAACTTGTGACAAAAAATAAAAACTTCCATGAACTCACTATGCACATCACAAAATACCTTGTCTTCTTTCCAAAATGGGGTCACTTGTGGGGTAGTTATACTGCCCTGGCATTTTAGGGGCCCTAATGCGTGAGAAGAAGTCTGGAATCAAAATGTGTAAAAAATGCCCTTTGAAATCCTAAAGGTGCTCTTTAGATATTTGGCCCCTTTGCCCTCCTAGGCTGCAAAAAAGTGTCACACATGTGGTATCGCCATACTCAGAAGAAGTAGGGCAATGTGTTTTGGGTGTCTTTTTACATATACCCATGCTGGGTGAGAGAACTATCTCTCTAAAGACAACGTTTCCCATTCTTTTTATACAAAGTTGTCATTTGACAGAGAAATTTATCTCACCCAGCATGGGTATATGTAAAAAGACACCCCAAAACACATTGTCCTACTTCTTCTGAGTACGGAGATACCACATGTGTGACACTTTTTTGCAGCCTAGGTGGGCAAAGGGGCCCAAATTCTAAAGAGCACCTTTAGGATTTCACAGGGCATTTTTAACACATTTGGATTTCAAACTACTTCTCACACATTAGGGCCCCTAAAATGCCAGGGCAGTATAAATACCCCACAAGTGACCCCATTTTGGAAAGAAGACACCCCAAGGTATTCTGTGAGGGGCATGGCGAGTTCCTAGAAATTTCTTTTTTTTTTGGCACAAGTTAGCGGAAAATGATGATTTTTTCATATTTTTTTTTCTTACAAAGTCTCATATTCCACTAACTTGTGACAAAAAATAAAAACTTCCATGAACTCACTATGCCCATCACAAAATACCTTGGGGTGTCTTCTTTCCAAAATGGGGTCACTTGTGGAGTAGTTATACTGCCCTGGCA
The DNA here is from genome assembly GCF_014858855.1 of Bufo gargarizans. Lineage (NCBI taxonomy): Eukaryota > Metazoa > Chordata > Amphibia > Anura > Bufonidae > Bufo > Bufo gargarizans. Next base: position 229,849,543 of record NC_058081.1, on the reverse strand, counting down.
TTTTAGGGGCCCTGATGCGTGAGAAGTAGTTTGAAATCCAAATGTGTTAAAAATGCCCTGTGAAATCCTAAAGATGCTCTTTAGAATTTGGGCCCCTTTGCCCACCTAGGCTGCAAAAAAGTGTCACACATGTGGTATCGCCGTACTCAGAAGAAGTAGGGCAATGTGTTTTGGGGTGTCTTTTTCCATATACCCATGCTGGGTGAGAGAAATATCTCTCTAAAAGTCAACTTTTCCCATTTTTTTTATACAAAGTTGTCATTATAGAGAGACATTTCTCTCACCCAGCATGGGTATATGTAAAAAAAACACCCCAAAACACATTGCCCAACTGCTCCTGAGTACGGTGATACCACATGTGTGACACTTTTCTGCAGCCTAGGTGCGCAAAGGGACCCAAATTCCTTTTAGGAGGGCATTTTTAGACATTTGGATTCCAGACTTCTTCTCACGCTTTAGGGCCCCTAAAATGCCAGGGCAGTATAAATACCCCACATGTGACCCCATTTTGGAAAGAAGACACCCCCAAGGTATTCCGTGAGGGGCATGGCGAGTTCATAGAAGTTTTTTTTTTTTGGGGGGGGATTTTTTTTTTTCTCACAAAGTCTCTCTTTCTGCTAACTTGTGACAAAAAGTTCAATCTTTCATGGACTCAATATGCCCCTCAGCGAATACCTTGGGGTGTCTACTTTCCGAAATGGGGTCATTTGTGGGGTGTTTGTACTGCCCTGGCATTTATGGGGCCCTAAAGCGTGAGAAGAAGTCTGGAATATAAATGTCTAAAATTTTTTACTCATTTGGATTCCGTGAGGGGTATGGTGGGTTCATGTGAGATTTTATTTTTTGTCACAAGTTAGTGGAAAATGAGACTTTGTAAGAAAAAAAAAAAAAATAAAATAAAATCAATTTCCGCTAACTTGTGCCCAAAAAAAAAAATCTTCTATGAACTCGCCATGCCCTCAAAAGTGATCTTTTTATAGCGCCACAGCGATTTTACGGTGTTTTTGCAGTGATCCGAAAAAAAAAAATTCTGTCACTGCGGTGGGGCGGACTGAACGCAAGTGTGCGCACAAGATCAGGCGTGATCGGGTGAACACTGCGTTTTTTGTAGAGCCTATAGAACATGTCCTATTCTTGTCCGCAATTGCGGACAAGAAAAGGCATTTTCTATATAGTTCTGGCAATGTGCGGATCCGCAAAATGTGGAAAGCACATTGCGGTGTCCGTGTTTTGCGGATCCGCGGTGTCCGTGTTTTGCGGATCCGCGGTGTCCGTGTTTTGCGGATCCACGGTGTCCGTGTTTTGCGGATCCACGGATCTGCAAAACACATACGGACGTCTGAATGGAGCCTTACAGGGGGGTGATCAATGACAGGGGGGTGATCAGGGAGTCTATATGGGGTGATCACCCCCCTGTCATTGATCACCCCCCTGTAAGGCTCCATTCAGACGTCCGTATGTGTTTCGCAGATCCGCGGTGTCCGTGTTTTGCGGATCCACGGATCCGCAAAACACATATGGACGTCTGAATGGAGCCTTACAGGGGGGTGATCAATGACAGGGGGGTGATCACCCCATATAGACTCCCTGATCACCCCCCTGTCATTGATGACCCCCTGTAAGGCTCCATCCAGACGTCCGTATGTGTTTTGCAGATCCGCAAAACACGGACACCGTGGATCCGCAAAACACATACAGACGTCTAAATGGAGCCTTACAGGGGGGTGATCAATGACAGGGGGTGATCAATGACAGGGGAGTGATCAGGGAGTCTATATGGGGTGATCAGGGGGTTAATAAGGGGTTAATAAGTGACGGGGGGGTGTAGTGTAGTGGTGTTTGGTGCTACTTTACAGAGCTGCCTGTGTCCTCTGGCGGTCGATCCAAGCAAAAGGGACCACCAGAGGAACAGGTAGCAGGTATATTAGTCGCTGTTATCAAAAAAGCGTCTAATATACCTGTTAGGGGTTAAAAAAATCGCATCTACAGCCTGCCAGCGAACGATCGCCGATGGCAGGCTGTAGATCAGCTAGTTTACCTGCAGTTCCTGTGAACGCGCGCGCCTGTGTGCGCACGTTCACAGGAAATCTCGCGTCTCGCGAGATGACGCCCCGGCGCGTCCAGGAGGAATAACAGGGCCGCCACCAGGACGCAATCCTGCATGTGGCGGTCCTGTAGTGGGTAATGGCACCATTGTGGGGTACACGTAGGATTGCCACCTTTCCCAACAAAAAATACTGGCCAAGTTAAGTCATACCCCAAAGGGGGTATGGCTGTGGGGGGCGTGGATTAACACAGGGTGTTAAGTCGCTGTCATACTGTGGCTCCCAATAATTTTAATGCCCCCCAGTAATTGTAATGCCCCTATTAGTGCCACCCAGCATTAATAATGCCCCCATTAGTGCCACCCAGCATTATTAATGCCCCTATTATATGCCTCAGGGACCGTCTGATCATGCACCTATCGTGGGAACTCTGACCTCTTCTGAGGGCGAGTCACGTGGCAACAATCTTCGCATTCACCCATTCTGGCTGTCCCTGATGAATATAAATGACCGTATACCTGACCAGCTAAAGGTATTTCTGGACTTAAATGCGGAGGGAGACAGTGACCCTCTTATAATGTGGGATACCCTGAAAGCATATGTGAGAGGATGTGCCAAGTCATCCATATCATATCTTTAAAAAACCGCGAGGCTCAGGGAAGAGGAGTTATGTGCGTTATGTAAGGCAGCTGAGGTTGCATATGTATCCGATCCCACCGAAGAGAATAGACTAGACTGGATGCAGAAGGGTAGGCAATACATGTTATGCTTACAGGAAAAGAGCGATCGCAAGCTCTTCTTTCTCAAACAACAAGCCTTTGAACAGGGTAGCAAGACAGGGAAGATCCTAGCACAGGTTATCAGACGTAACACTATGGCCCCTCCGATCATTCGCATACAGAATGAGAACGGATCTGTAGTGGAGGACCCTGGAGGAATTTTGAATAGATTTAGGGAGTTCTACAGTGAACTATACTCCTCAAGAACCCAGTATACCCTGTCTGCACTTCGGGCGTACCTGGGTGAGGTGGTTCATCCTCAATTATCTTCCTTGGATAGGGAGATCCTTGATGAAGAGATCATGCTGGAGGAGGTAGTGGCTGCAATAAAGGGTCTAAATTTGGGTAAGTCTCCATGCCCGGACGGCATCCCCCTGGAGGTTTACTCTAAATATGTGGATATTCTAGGGCAGTGATGGCGAACCTTTTAGAGACAAAGTGCCCAAAGTGCAACCCAAAAGCCACTTATTTATTGCAAAGTGCCAACACTGCAATTTAACCCGAATACTACAGTCCAATATAGTATATATTCCATCTACTTTATCATTTAGCTATTAAAGCCTGCCTACATTCAATGCGCTGCCTGTGCCATTCATAGTGCGCCCTGTGCTGATGAATGGCAGGAAAAGTCTAAGGCATATTGGTACATCATAGACTTTTTCCAGGGCGTGCGTGCCCACAGATAGGACTTTGAGTGCCACTTCTGGCACCCGTGCCATAGGTTCGCCACCACTGTTCTAGGGCCTCAATTACGTGGAATGTATGTTGCCTCCCTGGAGAAAGGATATCTACCGGATTCCCTATATGACACCTCTATTGTGGTTCTCTTAAAGCCAGATAAAAATCCAATGCAGTGCGGTTCCTATCGCCCAATATCACTTTTAAACCTAGATTACAAAATACTAACTAAAGTCCTCGCGAATAGGTTAAACAAAGTGATTACATCAATGGTTCATGAGGATCAATCCGGCTTTATACCGGGCTGGTCCACCTCCAGCAATATTAGGAGAGCCCAGGTAGTGGCGCAGGTGGGTTGCACGAACGATAGACAGTGGGCCTTGGCATCCTTAGATACAGCCAAGGCATTCAACTCCATTGAGTGGGAGTTTCTGCTGCATACCCTAGAATGTTTTGGCTTTGGCCCCACTTTCATCAAATGGATCAGGGTGCTTTACCACCGGCCCACTGCTAATATAATGATTAATGGCTCGTCATCCCCTACATTTCCTTTGCACAGAGGTACCCGGCAGGGATGCCCCTTATCCCCATTGCTGTTTGCAGTGGTAATTGAACACCTAGCCATCAGAATACGACAGGATAGCGTCTTTAAGGGGGTGTCAGTAGGAGGTAGGGAAGACAGATTAGGGTTATACGCAGATGACCTCCTTCTATTTTTGGACAATGTGGACTCATCCCTACCGAGAGCAATTGACTTGATTGACCAATTTGGTAATTTCTCCGGCCTACGTATCAACTGGTCCAAGTCGGCCCTTATGCCCTTATGGTCACCGAACTGGCCTACGATTTACCATAACCTTAAACCTTTACCTATTCCTTTAAGTACCTTGGTGTCATAATTACCAAGGAACCAACGTTGTCACACCAACTCAACATTGTTCCTATTGAATCTTACGCTATAGACAAATTCAAGTCATGGATCACATTGCCTTTGTCAGTTATGGGCAGATTGAATCTTGTTAAGATGGTTCTCCTACCCAAAGCATTGTACTTATTAGAACACGCGTGCACCCCAGTTCCGAGGAGCTTTTTTGTGCGGCTGCATTCGATTGTGGCAAAATTTGTGTGGGGTAAAGAGAGAAGGAAGTTGGCTCTTGACGTTCTGCAGAGGGGTTAAAATATGGGGATCTTGGTTACCACTGCAATGCCTTCCCACATGCAATCCGTGCAGTCCACATGATACCACATATTGCAATATTTCATGGTTTATGCTAAGTGGGGGGGTGGGGTAAGAAAAAATGCACTTTATCAGAAGAAGACACATGCTTTTCTTTTTTCTTTATTGTTCTCTGGATGGAAATATGTCACATTCTTTCTGCTCTGTACCATTTCATGGCAATGTATGTATGTTCACATATATGATTCTCGATTTTGTCATATGTATAAATGTACCAATTGTGGTTGCGATTCTCAATAAAACGAGTTTAAAAAATAATGCCCCTATTAGTGCCCCTAGTAAGAATAATGCCCTCATTAGTGCCCCCAGTAAGAATAATGCCCCAAAGAAGATTAATGCCCCCATTAGTGCCCCAGGAAGAATAATGCCCCCATTAGTGCCCCCAGGAAGAATAATTCCCCCATTCGTGCTCCCCAGGAAGAATAATTCCCCCATTAGTGCTCCCCAGGAAGAATAATTCCCCCATTAGTGCTCCCCAGGAAGAATAATTCCCCCTGTAAGAATAATGCCCCCCCCCATTATTGCCCCAAGTTAGTATAGTGCCGCCATTGGTGCCCCCAGGAGGAATAATGCCCCCATTAGTGCCCCCCAGGAAGAATAATGCCCCCGTAAGAATAATACCCCCCATTATTGCCCCAAGTTAGAATAATTCCCTCATTAGTGCCCCCAGTTAGAATAATTCCCCCCAGTAGAGCCCCCAGTTAGAAAAATGCCCCCTATTAGTGCCCCCAGTTATAACAATGCCCCTAGTTAGAATAATGCCCCCCATTAGTACCCCCAGTTAGAATAATGCCCCCCATTAGTCACCTCCTCCATTTGCTCACGCTACAGTGAACGCTCCCTGCTGACTGGAAGCTCAGGACAGGACCTGCACTCCAGCGTGATGACGTCTCACAGGTCCTGTCCTGAGCTTCCAATCAACAGCAAGAGCAAATGGAGGTAAGTGCATTATTTTTATTATTTTTATTTTATTTTATTATTATAACGGGGGAGGTAAAGGCTGCACGAATGAGCGCTCTGTGATAAAAGCGCTAATTAGTAGCAGTCCTTGTAACAAAATACCGGCCTTGTCGGTGAGATACCGACCGGATGGCAACCCTAGGTGCACACAATCATTGATTAACTTTAATTGAGGCCTCTTTCACACGGGCGTTGCAAGTGAGGGCCGGATAGGATGCGGGTGCGTTGCGGGAAAATGCTAAATTTTTCCACGCAAGTGCAAAGCGTTTGAATGCGTTTTGCACGCGTGTGAGAAAAATCGGCATGTTTGGTACCCAGACCCGAACTTCTTCACAGAAGTTCGCGTTTGGGATCGGTGTTGTGTAAATTTCATTATTATCCCTTATAACATGGTTATAAGGGAAAATAATAGCATTCTTAACCCCTTAGTGACCACCCATACGTGTTTTTACGGCGGTCACTAAGGGGCCTTGGGCTGGAGCGCCGCCTTTTTACGGCGGCACTTCAGCCCGAGTTAACGTTAAAATCAAGCGTTGTAGCTCCGTGCCCGCAGCTACCAGAGGTAGCTGAGGGCTCGGGGCAGTGATCAGAGACCGTGACACACTTTATCACGGCGATCACCGAAAATTATGCCTGTACTAAAACTTTCGCCCTCCTCTCATGTAAGAGAGAAGGGAGAAAGTCTCCGGTGCTAGGATCGGGTCCCCCAGCACTTCTGTCCCTAAGCTGGGTCCCGATCCTCACCCCCCACCCCCCCTTACCCTCAAGGAAGATGGCGGCGGCGGCCCGGCGCATGCGCAGACTGAAAGCCGGCCGCCGCCGCTTACTGTAAGGTCTCTCTCTCAGCACAGTAACCATCAGGGACCAATAATAATGGTCCCTGATCATGTGGTCTCCATGATAAACCTATCATGGAGATCACATCCATTATATTTACAAAACAGAGCCAGACAGGGGCTGTGCTTCTCTCTCCCCTCAGCGCAGTTGTTCTGTGAGGAGAGAGAGATCAGACTTCTGTCCTGGCTCTGTGAATACATACTGTGAAAAAAAAATGAAAAAAAATCAAATTATAAACTGTCCGTCAGTAACTGGCGGTCAGTGGATGTCCGTGATTAGGCGTCCGTCATTAGACGTCTATTAGTTACAGTCAATTATCTTTATTAGGGACCCTGTTCGTCTGTTACTGGCGGTCAGTGGGTGTCAGTCAGTGAGTTGTTGGGTGTCACTCCGTCAGTCTGTGGGTGTCACTCCGTCAGTCGGTGGGTGTCACTCTGTCAGTCGGTGGGTGTCACTCCGTCAGTCGGTGGGTGTCAGTCATTTTTAGGGACGGTCAGTTATTTAAATTTTTCTGAGCTGTACAGAAAAAAATAAATGGCTCGGAGATTGTTAAGTGCGGAGCAGGCATACGAATTTCTCTGCTCTGACCACTCTGAATCTGGCACCGCTTCAGAGGCGGAAATATTTTCAGATAGCGGGGACTCTGATTCCATCCCCAGACCCCATAGCCCTATGATGGTAGAAGTCGCCACCTCCCCTCATTCTCCACCCAGCGGTCCCGTCCCTTCTGCTACGTGGGTTCCTGCCACTTCATTTTCCCCCCAAGTACCCCAATTTTTACCCACTCCCCAAATTAATGTGGATGTCGGCAATTTTACCCCTTATGATTTTTTTCATTTATTTGTAGATGATAACGTCCTTGAGTTAATTGTGCAGCAAACTAATTTGTACGCCACACAGTTTGCTGTACAAAAGCCCACGTCTATTTATGTAAGACGGTGGACCCCCACAAGTGTCCATGAAATAAATAAAAAATTGGGGCTTACCCTGGACATGGGCATTATAAAAAAAAACTCTGTCCGATCCTATTGGGCTGCGAGTACTGTCCACTCAACCCCTGTGTTTGCAGCAGTTATGTCCCGTAACCGCTATGAAGTCCTAATGCGGTTCATGCATTTTTCTGACAATTCCCAAGTCCCCCCCAGAACTGACCCAGCCTTCGATCGCCTAAATAAATTGAGACCCCTTATTTCCCTCCTTACAGATTTATTCTTGAAATGATATACCCCTGAGAAAAAATTATCCGTTGACGAGTCCCTTTTTAGTTTTAAAGGTCGCCTTTCCTTCCGTCAATATATTCCTTCCAAGCGTGCAAGATATGGGGTAAAGTTGTATAAGGCGTGCGAGAGCACAACCAGCTACACCTGTGGTCTGTCTATTTATGAGGGCAGAGACTCCCAACTTAACCCCCAGGCTGCCCCGAAAATATGGGGACATCGGGAAAAATTGTGTGGGATTTATTGGCACCATTCCTGCACAAAGGGTACCACGTGTACACAGATAATTTTTACACTAGTATACCCCTTTATAAATCCCTCCATGCTGCAAACACAGGGGCTTGTGGGACAGTCCGCAAAAATAGAGTTGGATACCCACAACCGCTGGTCTCCAAACGTTTGGAGAAAGGAACATCCTTCGCCCTCGCAAGTGACCAGCTGCTTGCCGTGAAGTGGAAGGACAGGAAGGATGTCTACATGCTGACCACCTTGCATGCAGACACCACAGAGGCAGTTAGGGAGAGGGGGGCTACGGCGGACAAGCACAAACCGGTCTGTGTGACAGACTACAATAAATTTATGGGAGGTGTAGACCTCTCGGACCAAGCGCTTCACCCCTACCTGGTGAAGCGAAAAAACAGGGCCTGGTATAAAAAGGTAGCAATCTACCTCATCCAGATTGCTACCTACAATAGTTTTATTTTATTCAAAAAGTCCCAGGGAAACCTCAACTTCCTCGAGTACCAGGAGAAGGTGATTGAGAGTCTCCTGTTTGAGTCCCCCGCACCTAGGCAAGCCTTCGAATCGGAGGACGTTCGAAGGCTTTCAGAACGCCATTTCCCTCACCCCGTCCCTGCCACTACCAGCAAAACGTATGCACAGAAAAGATGCCGGGTGTGTAGCAAACATGGAAGGAGGAGGGACACCCGGATTTACTGCTCCAGTTGCCCATCACAACCAGGCCTCTGTAATTACCCCTGCTTTGATATGTACCATACGGTTGCAAATTATTAATTTTATTTAATACCAAAAAGAACGGGGGGGGGGGGGGGTCATGAATTCAATTTATTCTCATTTTCTGTTTAGTTTGTGGGCTTTCCAGGGAGGGAGGGATCCCTTTGGGATGGTTCGTGGAGCTATTATTATTTTTTTTTCACCTTCTTAGCATTAATTTCTACAAAAAACTAGGGGGTCTAAATGCTCACTACACCCCTAGATGAATACCTTAGGGGGTCTAGTATTGTTTTGGCAGCTTAACGCCATTACAAGTGTGCAATGGGGCCTAAACCATTTTCAAGCAAATTTTGTGTTCTGAAAACAACTGGGTGTTCCTTTATGTTTGGGCCCTGCCGTTTGTCAAGACATAAGATTAGGGCCACAATGGGGGTATTTCTGAAGACAGGAGAAACGGGGTGATACATTTTGGAGTGTACATCTTCATTTTCATGTGCTGTGTAGAAAAAAATCTGTCTTTAAATTGACACTTTTGTGTAAAAAATGAAAATTACATTTTTTTTCACCTTCTTAGCATTAATTTCTAGCAAAAAACTAGTGGGTCAAAAAACTCATTACACCCATAGATAAATACGTTAAGGGGCCTTGTTTTTAAAATGGGTTCACTTTTGGGGGGGTTCTATTATTCTGACACTTATAAACCTCTGCAAACTTGGCTTGTTTCAGGAAAAAATATGTACTTCAAAAATTTTAACATTTATGTTAAAATGTAAAGTCTCCTAAATAAAAAAAATTAAAAATTGCAGCCAAAATAAAGTATGTGGAAAGAAATTTCTGATAAAAAAAATATTGAATAGTATTTATGTATGTATATGAAATATTGCAGTTGAAAATAGGAATATGTGCCATTTTTTACAAATTTTCATAAAATTTCACTTTTTTAATAAAGATACGCATATTTTATCGGTAGAATTTTACCACCTAAGTAAAGTACAATATGTGGCGAGAAAACAATGTCAGAATTACTTTGATGTGCAAAACCGTTACAAAGTTATTCTAAGCTAAAATGACACATGTCAGATTTCCAAAATTTGGCTTGGTCATTAAGGTCCAAACAGGCTTGGTCACTAAGGGGTTAATACAGAATGCTTAGTAAAATAGGGATGGAGGGGTTAAAAAATAAAGAAAAAATTTAACTCACCTTATCCACTTGTTCGCACTGCCCGGCTTGTCTTCTTTCTTCTTCTTTGATGACCTGGGAGAAAAGGACCTTTGGTCACGTCACTGCGCTCATCACATGGTCCATCACATGATCCATCACCATGAAAACCACCGCTCATGTGCACAGCCCCATAGAAATGAATGGGTCCGGATTCAGTCCGGTGCAAGGCGTTCACCTCACGCATTGCACCCACGCGGAAAACTCGCCCGTGTGAAAGGGGCCTAAAGGCTTGTGTATATGAACGTATTTTTCTTTTTTTTACCGGTCTGTATGCGGAACCATTCACTTCAATGGGTCCGTATAAAAACGGAAATTACTCCATCTGCATTCCATTTCTGTATGTCCACATGTCCGTTCCGCATAAAAACAGATGTCCTATTCTTGTCTGTTTTGCGGACAAGCATAGGCATTGCTACAATGGATCCGCAAAAAAATGGATGCAATACGGATGTCACATGAATGTTATCCTTTTTTTTTTTTTTTGCGGATGGCAAAATACATACGGTCGTGCATGAGCCCTAATTCTTTCTGGGTAGAATGGAAAAAAATTGTAATATAGTAATACTGCCATTGTCTTTTAACGTTTTAAAATTTACAACATTTTCAGAATGAACAATATGATAACTTTATTCTCTGGGTCAATACAATTACAGTGATTTTTTACAGGGCTTGATTTTTGCAGGACAACTTGTAGTTTTCATTTTCATAAAATATATTCTATACTTTTTCGTATTGTGGATAATTTTTTTTTTCCAGTGATGGGAGTGAGAAAAATGCGGAGCACACAAGGAAGTTATCCCTATTTTGCAAATCTGTAGTTTATGGATCGCAATACTGACGCTGTCGTGTGCATGAGCCTTGAAGTGATAGTCTATAATCATTGGGTTATACAAGGTATAACAATGCACTATAAAAGCGATAAAATGATTGTATTGTGAGTTGTGACATCCCCCAGTGAATTTTTTTTATAAGGCTGCATTCACACGACCGTGTGACGGCTGTGTCCGTTTTGCTTCCAGGTCCGTGCCTCCATGCCGCAAAAGATGGAACATGTCCTATCTTTGGTCTTCTATTGAAGTCAATGGGTCCGCACCGCGATACAGGGTGCACATGGCCAGTGTCTGCGGTGCGTGGTCCACAACACAGGCATGGCTGTCCCCCTGTCATGCGAATGCGGCCTAAATGTTAATAAAGCTTAGTGTAAAAAAAAAAATCTAGATTTTTAATTAAAAGTTGGTTTTATTTTGTAAAAAATAAAACCCACACACATACTGTATATCACCGCATTTGCACAACTCGTATAATAAAGATAGCCTTATTTAAACCACCAATAACGGAATTATTTTTTTCCCATTTTTCTCCCTCCCCAAAAAAGTTCAGTATTGCCTGATGTACCCCAAAATGCTACTAATAAATATTACATCCCATCCAACAAAAGTCAGGCTCATATATGACATCATGAACCACCAGATGATGCAATATAATCTTTAGGGCTCATTCACTTGACCGTAGGCCGTCTATGACCGTATTGTATACCACAAATGGCAGGTCTGCAATATATGGGCTCCGGTCGTGTGAATCCTGTATCACGGATGCAGACCTATTGGCAAGGCGTGGATCGGAAGCCCACAAAAGCACTACGAAGACTTCCGTGGGATTTTGGGTCTGTGCCTCCGCACCGCAAAAGATAGGACATGTCCTATCTTTAGCCGTATATTACAGATCGCGGACCAATTCAAGTCAATGGGTCTGCACCACAATACACTATTCACACGGCCTGTGCCCATGTATTGCTGACCGCAATTTGCTGTCCACAGCACAGGCATGGGCGGCCTACGGTAGTTTGAATGAGCCCTCAATGTTTGTATGTATCAAATATTTACAATCAAACAGTTTACACGTATTTGGTCCTTTAACCCCTTGAAGATGGCGATTTTTGGGGGGTTCTGCGTTTTTGTTTTTTTACTCCCATGTGTTTTGGGATGTGATGATGCTAATGATGGTTTGTTTATTATAATGGGGAGATTGAGGTGACTTATATTTGTATGGATTTTATTATGGAAGCGCTCACTAGTATGCATTAGGTACCAGGAGCCGGGAAGAAACGCTTCCGGTACTCACCCTCCCTGGTCTTCTTTCTGGGGCCGGCACTGCAGTGTCCTAACCCCGTACAGTGTCAGGACATAGTGCACACACTATGACCTGACGCTGCACACTGTCAGGTGATAGGGCAGCGCGGGCCGGAGAAGACAGGGGAGCGTGACTTCTACCGGAGATGAAGAGGAGCTGCGGCGCAGGAGAGGTAAGAGGAGTTTTTTATTTTATTCTGATCTGAGGTCTGATGGGGTCAGAAACAAAGGGCTGATCTGAGGTCTGATGGGGTCAGAAACAAAGGGCTGATCTGAGGTCTGATGGGGTCAGAAACAAAGGGCTGATCTGAGGTCTGATGGGGGTCAGAAATAAAGGCCTGATTTGAGGTCTGATGGGGGTCAGAAATAAAGGGCTAATTTGAGCTCTGATGGGGGTATGACATTAAGGGCTGATCTGTGGTCTGATGGGGGTCAGAAATAAAGGGCTAATCTGTGGTCTGATGGGGGTCAGAAATAAAGGGCTGATCTGAGGTCTGATGGGGTCAGAAATAAAGGGCTGATTTGAGGTCTGATGGGGTCAGAAATAAAGGGCTGATCTGAGGTCTGATGGGGGTCAGAAATAAATGGCTAATCTGTGGTCTGATAGGGGTCAGAAATAAAGGGCTGATCTGAGGTCTGATGGGGGTCAGAAATAAAGGGATAATCTGTGGTCTGATGGGGTCAGAAATAAAGGGCTGATTTGAGGTCTGATGGGGGTCAGAAATAAAGGGCTGATCTGAGGTCTGATGGGGGTCAGAAATAAAGGGCTAATCTGTGGTCTGATGGGGTCAGAAATAAAGGGCTGATTTTAGGTCTGATGGGGGTCAGAAATAAAGGGCTGATCTGAGGTCTGATGGGGGTCAGAAATAAAGGGCTGATCTGAGGTCTGATGGGGGTCAGAAATAAAGGGCTGATCTGAGGTCTGATGGGGGTCAGAAATAAAGGGATAATCTGTGGTCTGATGGGGTCAGAAATAAAGGGCTGATTTGAGGTCTGATGGGGGTCAGAAATAAAGGGCTGATCTGAGGTCTGATGGGGTCAGAAACAAAGGGCTGATCTGAGGTCTGATGGGGGTCAGAAATAAAGGCCTGATTTGAGGTCTGATGGGGGTCAGAAATAAAGGGCTAATTGAGCTCTGATGGGGGTATGACATTAAGGGCTGATCTGTGGTCTGATGGGGGTCAGAAATAAAGGGCTAATCTGTGGTCTGATGGGGGTCAGAAATAAAGGGCTGATCTGAGGTCTGATGGGGTCAGAAATAAAGGGCTGATTTGAGGTCTGATGGGGTCAGAAATAAAGGGCTGATCTGAGGTCTGATGGGGGTCAGAAATAAATGGCTAATCTGTGGTCTGATAGGGGTCAGAAATAAAGGGCTGATCTGAGGTCTGATGGGGGTCAGAAATAAAGGGATAATCTGTGGTCTGATGGGGTCAGAAATAAAGGGCTGATTTGAGGTCTGATGGGGGTCAGAAATAAAGGGCTGATCTGAGGTCTGATGGGGGTCAGAAATAAAGGGCTAATCTGTGGTCTGATGGGGTCAGAAATAAAGGGCTGATTTTAGGTCTGATGGGGGTCAGAAATAAAGGGCTGATCTGAGGTCTGATGGGGGTCAGAAATAAAGGGCTGATCTGAGGTCTGATGGGGGTCAGAAATAAAGGGCTGATCTGAGGTCTGATGGGGGTCAGAAATAAAGGGATAATCTGTGGTCTGATGGGGTCAGAAATAAAGGGCTGATTTGAGGTCTGATGGGGGTCAGAAATAAAGGGCTGATCTGAGGTCTGATGGGGGTCAGAAATAAAGGGCTAATCTGTGGTCTGATGGGGTCAGAAATAAAGGGCTGATTTGAGGTCTGATGGGGGTCAGAAATAAATGGCTAATCTGTGGTCTGATGGGGTCAGAAATAAAGGGCTGATTTGAGGTCTGATGGGGGTCAGAAATAAAGGGCTGATCTGAGGTCTGATGGGGGTCAGAAATAAAGGGCTGATCTGAGGTCTGATGGGGGTAAGAAATAAAAGGCTAATCTGTGGTCTGATGGGGTCAGAAATAAAGGGCTGATTTGAGGTCTGATGGGCGTATGACATTAAGGGCTGATCTGGGGTCTGACATAGGGGGCTGATGGGGTTCTGACATGGAGGGCTGATATGGGGATGTGATGTCCTGATATTTATTAGTGTTGGGCGCGAGTATTAGAATCGTGAATATTAATCGTGAATATTGGCACTTTGAGAATTCTCAAATATTTAGAATATAGTGATATATAGTCGTAATTTCTTGCTTGTGGGCCAATGAGAAGGCTGCAATGTCTTTGAGCTTAATACAGATAGTCAGTATAGGTTATATCCTGATATAGTGTAGCTGTTGCAGTGCAGTGTCCAGTGATGAAGTCCTAATGCGGTGCTGACATAAGGGTAGTGGACAGTGGTGTGATAGGTTCTGCTGTCCATACATACATGCAGACCTGCTAAAATGTTAAGTTTTACGTATTGCGCCAAAATATTTGCATCATTAGTGCCGATTAGCTCAATCGCGAATATATTGGAGCACTCTAACTGCATATAAAGCCATTTTTAATGTTCTGCCGTGCCAGCCATTTTCTCCAATCTCAGGAAACTTCTAGCAGCTTGAGAAATGTAACAAAAGTGACCCACGCGGGGGCGTGGCTTGCTCATGGCTGAATAGGACGTGCGTCGCTGCAGCTCTCCCGCCACTCGCACCATTACAGCTATTTCCCGGCTACTGAAACTGCCATAACCCGATCAATATGGGCAGGAAAACCGCAAAGAGCACTGCTGAGACCGATCAGCCAGGAGACGGTGCCGGAATCCAGAGATTCTTCGGTTCCCAGCAGTCCACGACGGGACAGCAAGGTACTCCCAAGATGGCCGCCGGCTCCTCCACACCGCTTCCAGACCGCGGCTCCCGCTCGGCTCCCTCAGACACTGACTCCAGGAGCCCCTCCTCATGTGTCTCCCATATTGGCTGGGACTTACAAGCGCAGCTGCGTGCGCTGCCTACAAAAAAGGACTTAGCTCACTCGGTCTCCAGACTCGAGCAGACATACAAAACGGAGATGGAGGGACTGAAGGGGGAGATTATTCATCTGGGTAACCGGGTGGAGGCCTCTGAGAAAACACAGGAGGCAGTGTTTGAACACCTTGCAGACCACCAACAAGTGCTCTCTGCGCACTCCTCACAGATCTCCCAAATTTTATCCCATATCGATGATATCGACAACCGCCACCGGAGGAACAATCTCCGAATTAGGGGACTTGCGGAGTCCGTCGCGCCGTCTGACTTGAAGCTACTGTCCAGGCGCTATTCAGCTCTCTGCTGCAGAGGTCAGAGGATACCCCCATTGAGCTAGATCGAGTGCATAGGGCTCTAGGGCCTAAATCTGCAGACCCCAACAGACCGCGCGACATCGTATGCCGCGTACACTTCTTTAAAGTCAAGGAGGACATTATGAGGGCTGCACGGCAATCTGAGGATTTATCCTACCAGGGGACTCAAATTCAGATTCTCCCTGACCTGTCGAGAAGGACACTCCAGCTACGCAGAGCGGTCCGCCCTATCCTTGCCCTGCTAAAAGAGAGAGACATAATATACCGCTGGGGCTTCCCATTTCAACTCCACGCCAAGAAGGACGGCAAGATGGCGACATTCCGGGACATTGAGGACCTCCCTAAATTCTTGGAGACTTTTTCGCTACCCAAGGTCTCCCTCCCAGATTGGCCGGTGATGCCATCCCCTGCACCGCTGCCAGATAGAGTGCAGTGGACGCAAGTTTCTCCACGTTCATCGAAAACGAGGAAGTCGCCGTGAGAAGATCAGCGTATTATGTCTGTATTGGACTTTAATGTGCCCACTTTTCGTGTGGGTCTCTTGCAGCCGTTTTGCTTTGATTGTGGTTTAAGTATTCGGTTCCTACCCCTAGGTCAAGGCTTGGTGTCACTAGCCTTTATTCCCTTGCGGGTGTTATGTGTAGTTTTTAGTTCTCTATGGCTCTGTCCTTATCCCCGACTCCACTGGTTGGACTAGTTTAGGGGCAGTCCCACGTTTGCCAAATAGCTCTTTGTTCGTTTTGCCTTAATATTGAGTGGTGGGAGAATGCGGGCTCAACCTGGGCTTTCATCGCTCCTTTCTCCTCAGAGTGGCTGAAGATTTCCCTGAGATGGCCTTACCTCAGGCTGAACGCCACAGGTTTCTGTTTTTTATGTTAATTGTGTGTTCTTGTTATGTCTACCCTGTCCCGTCTGGTCCCCCCTCTTGTTCTTCCCTCCCCCTGTCCATTCCTGACACACCTGCATTTAGTCTCTTAATATGTGCTATTCTAAATGGCGTCTATTAGAATCAGCTCTTACAATGTGAACGGTCTCAACGAACCGGCCAAGCGTAATCAAATTCTCCATAGCATGCATAAACAAAAGATCTTAATAGCTCTGCTACAGGAGACTCATTTCAAAACTGGACATGAATAGGTATTATACGACCTGGTCGCATTGCACACACCCGGAGTCAAAATCTCGGGGTGTATCCATTGCCATACACAAATCTGTACCATGTGAAATATTGGACACAGTTTCTGACAGCTTGGGCCGGTTTCTTTTCATTAAAGTCTCCTTAGCCTCAAAACTCTTTATAATTGCTAATGTCTACTTTCCCAATACAGGACACCTCCGCTTTGCCTCTAGGATGTTCTCTGCATTGACCGACTTCGCTGATGGCTTGCCGATCGTCCTGGGCGGGGATATAAACTTCCCCCTGGATGTCTCCCTGGATGCCTCCTCCGGTAGGTCCTCTGTTTCCCCTGGGGTGGCCCGTGGTTTTAAGAGACATCTTCGATCCCTCAGACTAATTGATGTTTGGCGCATATTATTTCCCACCACAAAGGATTTCACATTCTTCTCCGCCTCTCATAACACATACCACCGCTTAGACTACATATTCATTTCCCACTCTTTGCTGGACTCGCACCCAGCTGCGGGCGTTGAACCTGCCTTATTTTCGGATCATTCCCTGATTTGGGTGGCCTTAGACATTGGCGATTCCTCTAGATCATTTGGTTCCTGGAAACTTAATGATAACATACTTAGAGATCCTGTCTGTGCTGCTGACATAAAATCCGCCATCTCCGATTTTGCCCTGAATCATGCTAATGATCCCTCTAGCCCGACCGTTCAATGGGAGGCCTTAAAATGTGTGATTAGAGGCAGATGTATTCTTCACGCTTCTAGACTTAAGAAAATTAGAGCTGGGGAGATCAAAACATTATTGATGAAATTAGCGGGTCTGGAACAGAAACATAAGGGGTCATTGTCCAGTGAGGCCTTCCAAGAGCTCTGCGAGACCCGTACAGCTCTCCGTAAGATAATTGATCAAAAATACTTGGGTGCTAGGGATAGGCTGCAGAAACTTTTCTATGGCCACGGGGATAAAAGTGGTAGATTGCTAGCAAGAATGTTACGGCCCAAAACGAACGCCTCATATATTCCTGCCCTGAATCGCAGATCGGGGGGACGTATTCACGCAACTGGGGACATTCTCCAGGAGTTTCGCTCTTATTACGAGGAATTGTATAACCTGAGAGGGAAGTTTGCAGATACTTCCAATGACACCAAACTCAAAAAGATTAGGGACTACATGGCTGGCTTACTCGGCCCTAAATTGTCCTCTGAACATAGAGAGGACCTAGAAGGAGAAATAACGGAACAGGAGGTCCACAGGACGATCAAAGGTTTGATAGTCGGCAAGAGTCCGGGCCCCGACGGCTTTACGCCTCGTTTTTACAAACAATTCCAGGAAGTAATAGCCCCTCCTTTCACCACTATGTGTAACTCCCTAGCTGATGGCTCGTCTTTCCCTCCCCAGGCACTAATGGCCCATATATGCGTTATACCGAAACCGGGGAAAGACCCGTTTCTTTGTAGTAATTATCGCCCTATATCCCTGATCAACGTTGATGTGAAGATTTACGCGAAAATCCTCGCGGACAGAATGAAACCGTTCATTTCATCTCTGATCCATGTAGATCAGGCGGGCTTTGTGCCGGGGAGGGAAACGCGCGATAACACCATTCGGTCTATGGCCATCATTAACAGAGCTAACAGACTGGGATCACCTCTGTGTCTCTTATCGATCGACGCAGAGAAAGCGTTTGATCGCGTAGACTGGTCCTTTCTGCACGAATCCTTGAAGGCGTTTGGGTTCGGCCCTAGCATGATTGATAGAATTCTAGCACTTTACCACGACCCTAGCGCGCAGGTCCGAGTTAATGGATCCCTATAGACTCCTTTCCGTATCCATAATGGCACCAGACAAGGGTGCCCTCTTTCCCCTCTGTTGTACATTATGGTCATGGAATTTTTAGCTAGAGCTCTCAGGGCTAATGAGTCTATTAAAGGCCTTAAGATGGGCGACCTGGAGTCGAAAATAGCCATATATGCTGATGACCTCCTTATCTACTGCACAGACCCGCTAATTGGTTTCCCAAATATATTGAGGGAGTTCTCGACCTTCGGAGACCTCAGTAATTTTAAAGTTAATCTCCATAAGTCGGAGGTCCTTAATATCACCTTACCCCGAGACCTGGTTAACAATTTACAAGCCTCTTTTCCTTTCCGGTGGGCACATCGCCATATAGCTTACCTAGGTACGGCCATTCCATCTAATTTGACAGATTTATTCCCCCTGAACTTTACTCCCCTTATTGAGGATATCAAAAAAGACTTAAAAAGCTGGAAGGGGCTACCACTATCCTGGTTCGGTAGGATTCACACGCTCAAAATGAATATTCTCCCTCACATTCTGTACCTCTTCCGCACTATCCCCATACCTCTTCCGAACTCTTTCTTTAGAACCCTTAGATCTATGTTCCTTAAATTTATCTGGGCAGGCTCCTCTCCTAGGATAGGGATGAGATTTTTGGTGAGATCTAGATTAAGGGGGGGCGTGGGGGCCCCAGACCTGCCAAATTACCACAAAGCGTCCATCCTCTCATATATACTGGATTGGTTTCACAACGGACAATCTAAGAGGTGGGTCCAGTTTGAGAAGCATGAGGTGGGGTTCTCAACCCATAGCCTGCTCTGGATTTCTAGGTCTAAAAGGCCCCCACGCCTCCCCCTCTTGACCTCGGGAGTTCTGAAGATTTGGGATACTATCGCAATACCACTTGGTCTCACACAAACCCCTAGCCCCCTAATCCCCCTTTTTAATAATCCTGATTTCCCTATGGGTTTGAAGAGTAAGTCATTTTTGGGGTTGGAACTTGCAAACAATCCTACTCTATCCTCAGTTATGGAGAAGGGATCTATACGGCCGCTGTCCTCCTTTACGGAGAGCACGTCGCCAGGGGCGTGGTTGCAGCACAATAGCATTAAGAACTACATATCCTCTTTAGGCCCCAAGTCAGCTCTAGCTAGGGATCTCACCCCTTTCGAATCATTGTGCACTCAAACATCCCCTCCTACACACTTAGTGTCTCTGACCTACGGGCTACTCCAGGGGAAAGACGACACCATCTCCTCCTTACCCTTTGTAAAGGTGTGGGAGAGAGAACTGGGGAAGACATTCCCTGCTGACCAGTGGGAGAAGGCATTTGAGCTTTCTTACAAGTCTTCTATCAGTTGCGGTCTCCAGGAAAATAATTTTAAAGTGTTATCTAGGTGGTATAGGACCCCGGCCCTGCTGCACTCCTTCTTTCCCACATGCCCCAACACTTGTTGGAGGTGTGGTAGTGAAGAGGGTAATATGTCCCACATTTGGTGGTTTTGCAATAGGATTGCACCTTTCTGGGAGGCCATTAATGACCTCTATGATCTGGTTTGTGGTAGCTCTACTAGGTGGACGCCAGAGGGTGCCTTACTCTCCATGTTTCCCGGCTCTACTTCCACCTTGAGAAAAGGCCTGTTACGATTTTTTGTTCAGGCAGCTCGCCTGGTTATTCCTAGATTCTGGAAATCCACCTCTCCCCCTCTCCTTAGGGACTGGCTAGTTACCTTCGAGAAAATTTATAGAATGGAGGAACTTTGGGCGGAGGACTCGGGCAAGTCCGCCAAATTCCTAAAGATCTGGACTCCCTGGATTCTGTTTAAGGGATCTAACGAATTTACCGACTGGCTGAATAGGGATGAAGCCAGTCCCTGAGGAGATATTGGCCCCCTCACTGATCTCCACTACCCTATCCCCTTTTCGGGTTACCATTCCCACCTGAAATGGGTATAGGTTTACAGATTGGCTCACTTCAATTGCATTTTATTATTCTGACTTTTGTTTCTCTACATCTATGGTCAGGAATTATCTCCCCCCTCCCCCCCCCCCCCCCCTATGTTCTTATGTGTTCGTCCTGTCTATGTCATTTGTCTTTCTGTGATAGTATGCTACAGAGCGCATAATATATCGCGTCTGTTAACCAGTCTGTGTTGCGCCACTTGATTGTAAAGAATGACCACTGGTTGTGCCCTTCTATTCATCCTGTAGCTCTCTGTATCTTTAAACATTTGAGTGTATGTTTCTATTTGTACACGGCTTCGACTTGTCATCAAGCTGTTAATGTCTCGTGATATAATGTCCTTTCATGACTCTTTTGAATAAAAGTAATTGAACAACAAAAGTGACCCACGCATGTATTTTGAGCGCATTACGTGAATATTACCGTACATTGCCGATTTTTCGCAATCAAGAAAATAATCTCGAATTTGCGAATATATGATAAATATTCGTGAAATATCGCAAATTCGAATATAGCCCCTGCTGCTCATAACTAATATTTATGGGGGTCTGATCTGAGATGAGGTCTGAAGAAAAATATTTTTTTCTTATTTTCCTCCTCTAAAATCTGGGGTGCGTCTCAGGCTACATGCACACGACCGTGCCGTTTTTTTCGGTCCGCAAACCGCGGATCCGCAAAAAACAGAAGGCGCCCATGTTGCCTTCCGTAATTTGCGGAACGGAACGGCACCGGCAATATAAGGCCTCATGCACACGGCCGTTGTTTGGGTCCGCATCCGAGCCGCCGTTTTGGCGGCTCGGATGCGGACCCATTCATTTCAATTGAGCCGCAAAAGATGCGGACAGCACTCCGTGTGCTGTCCGCATCCGTGGCTCCGTTCCGCGGCACCGCAAAAAAAAAAAAAATAACATGTCCTATTCTTGTCCGCGATTTGCGGAAGGCAACATGGGCGCCTTCCGTTTTTTGCGTATCCGCGGACCGCAAAAAACGGCACAGTCGTGTTCATGTAGCCGTTGAAATAAATGGGTCCACATCCGAGCCACCAAAACGGCGGCTCGGATGCGGATCCAAACAACGGCCGTGTGCATGAGGCCTTATAAAAATACGGTATACTAATAGGACGGCGGCAATTTTATTTTCCCAGATGATTGCTCCCCAGACAAAACAAGCCATTATAACTAATGAAAGGTATTTGTAAATATATTTATAATAAAGTAATATTTAAGGCTACTTTCACACTAGCGTTCGGGGCTCCGCTTGTGAGTTCCGTTTGAAGGCTCCCACAAGCGGCCCCGAACGCATCCGTCTAGGCCTAATGCATTCTGAGTGGATGCGGATCCGCTCAGAATCCATCAGTCTGACACCGTTTGTCCTCCGCTCAGCAGGCGTGGCTCAATTTCAAACGGATCCGTCCCCCATTGACTTTCAATGTAAAGTCTGGACGGATCCGTCTGACTAACTTTCACACTTAGAATTTTTTCTGAAATATAATGCAGACGGATCCGTTCTGAACGGATCCATCGTCTGCATTATATGAGCGGATCCGTCTGTGCAGACCCCAGACGGACCCGCTCCGAACGCGAGTGTGAAAGTAGCCTTAGTATTTTCATTTTCTCAATTCCCAGAGAACCACTTTCAGGGGTTAGGTTAAAAAAAAAAAAATTCTCAGAGTTACGTTGTATATTCCCTTGGCTAGATAACAGAAAAAAAAACATTTGTTATAGCAAAGAAGGAGTTTTGTTTTCATTGTCAACAGGAGGTATGTATTTATTTTGGTATTTGCAATGACTCAGGCTATGTTCACACAGCAAAAAACACTGCGTAGTTCTGTGCATAAAATGGAAATGTTACACAACACACATTAGAAATGTTACCAAACAGCTTCCCATTGAGTTCATTGTGAAATATATGCCCTAGTGTACATGGGTGTATACTTTTACGCAGCTGTTATCTGTTATGCCATTGTAATACCTAATAATTCTAATCATTTGTAAAATTGTATGTTTCTAAAACCTGGCCAGCGGTTTATGCCCCATGCATATGCCAAAATGCTCCAAAAAATAAAACAAAAAACAGGAGAAAAACAATTGACTTATCATATACTGTGTGCCACTACAGGGAGTAACTAAAGTTCAGCCACTCATTTAAAGGGGTTGTCCAGGTTCAGAGCTGAACCCTTACCCTAAGTTCACACCTGAGCGTTTTACAGCGCGTTCAAACGCGCTGTAAAACGCTCAAGACATGAAAAGCAATGCTTCCCTATGGGAATGGTTCACACCTGGGCGTTTTACAGCGCGTACGAACGCGCTGTAAAACGCCCGACGCTCAAACAAGTACTTGAGCTTCTTTGGGGCGTTTTGACGCGCGTTTGTGGCCATAGGACACTGCAGTCAATCACACAAACGCGCGTCAAACGCGCGTTTACTATTACAAAAAACGCGCATAAAAACGCGCGACAAAAATGCGCGTAAAACGCGCGTTTGAGAAACGCTCAGGTGTGAAAGCAGGGTTAGGCTACTTTCACACTAGCGTTCGGGCGGATCCGTTCTGAACGGATCCGCTCATAATAATGCAGACGGAGGCTCCGTTCAGAACGGATCCGTCTGCATTAAAATTGCAAAAAAAAAGCTAAGTGTGAAAATAGCCTCGGACGGATCCGTCCAGACTTTCAATGTAAAGTCAATGGGGGACGGATCCGCTTGAAGATTGAGCCACATTGTGGCATCTTCAAACGGATCCGTACCCATTGACTTACATTGTAAGTCTGGACGGATCCGCACGGCCAGGCGGACACCCGAACGCTGCAAGCAGCGTTCAGCTGTCCGCCTGTCCGTGCGGAGGCGAGCGGAGCGGAGGCTGAACGCCGCCAGACTGATGCAGTCTGAGCGGATCCGCTCCATTCAGACTGCATCAGGGCTGGACGGCTGCGTTCGGGTCCGCTCGTGAGCTCCTTCAAACGGAGCTCACGAGCGGACCTGAAGTTACTCCATGTGCATTCTGTTTCCGTATGTCCGTATTTCCATTCCGCAAAAAAATAGAACATGTCCTATTATTGTTCGCATTACGGACAAGGATAGAACTGTTCTATTAGGGGCGAGCTGTTCCGTTCCGCAAAATACGGGATGCATATGGACGTCATCCGTATTTTTTGTGGATCCGTTTTTAGCAGACCGCCAAATACGTACGATCGTGTGCATGAGCCCTTAGAGGTGAGGAACAGTTAGCACAGGCGTCAACTGGAAGAGGTTTTTGGCATTATGAACAAAGCTTCTGATAAGTAGATTTCCCTCGGATCTAGCTGAGCGGGTGGACATCTAAGAGAGAACAGAAAAACCAGCATGAGATACTAGAACACCTCTAGATACTCAGGAAATACATACAAAAGTTGACGTACTTCTAAATAAAAATGGGCCCAAAGTAGCATGAAGGTAGCTGAGTCTAGGCATCACTGCCTTAATCACTGGATGAGAGCAATTGGACTGGCAATGCAGCAAAATAACAAAAAGATCTGAAATCCAGAACCCAGTTGGAAGGTCAAGGGTCACAGAATGCAAAGTTCCTCAAAAACATAATACATAAAATTTTAACCTGGAGACCACCATTATATATTAAACATACAGAGAGTCGCTGGAACACCCACTAAACTATTGTATCTGGAGCAGTCTGCAATATTTAATAACACAAGGCAGCATTCCATGGTTGAAAAGGATTATAGCCAGTTGACACATTGTCTATATGGATTCAGCTCACTTTGGATGTGTGTGCTGCCTTCCCGTCCTTGGGGCTGCAATCCAAAGCCCCTCTGGTTCCTGTAGCTACTTATAAGTATGCAAGCCAAATCATCTCTGGGACATATACTGTAGTAACGTGCAGACATGCAGTCCAGAGCACTTCTGTAACATATAGCTAGATGTAGGCATGCAGTCCAGAACATCTGCAGAACATCGAGTAACATAGAGGCATGCAATCTAAAGCACATCTGGAAAATAGAGCAATCTTTCTGGATCCTGATTGCTCAGCAGAGCGAGGGCACCAGAAATAAAACTGGCGCCTTTATACTGAGACTGGAAGTCTGGCCATGTGCAGTCAGATGGGTCTCTGTCACCTGAAAAATGGGTATTAAGCTGGCTGACATTAGCTGAACATACCTATATTAGTGCCATCTCACTGCCTGCTGCCGTTATTGAGAAAAACTAACTTTAATAATATGCTAATTAGCCTCTAGGTGCGAGGGGGGGGGGGGGTGCGTTGCTCCTAGAGGCTCCGTTCTCCCACCTCTGGCCACGCCCTGCTACACTAGATTGACAGGGGCAGGCATCGTTGGTCTCCTACCTCCGGCCCTGTCTGCCGTGTAAATCTCACGCCGTTCAGTATTCGGCGCAGGCGCAGTGAGAAAGCCAGCAGCCGCCGAGCGCCCTTCCCTCACTGCGCCTGCGCCGAATACTGAACGGCGTGAGATTTACACTGCAGACACGGCCGGCGGGAGGAGAGCAGCGCTGCCTGGCCCTGTCAATCTAGTGTAGCAGGGCGTGAAAAGAGGTGGGAGAACGGAGCCTCTCGGAGCAGGTGCAACGCTCATTTGCATACTATAAAAGTTAGTTTCTCTCTGTACCGGCGGCAGGCAGTGAGATGGCACTAATATAGTAATGTTCAGCTGATGTCAGCCAGCTTAATACCCATGTGTCAGGTGGCAGAGACCCTTTAATAAGCCCTAGCGCCTCTGCACACATTGTCGCTCTCCAGATCAGCCCTGGGAGCAGGAATCCTATGAAAGAGAAGAAAGAACAGATTAATAGCAGAAGCTTTAGAGGGCTATTACAGGGGTCTAATGAGGGCTCATTGTTT
This sequence comes from Bufo gargarizans, assembly GCF_014858855.1. NCBI lineage: Eukaryota > Metazoa > Chordata > Amphibia > Anura > Bufonidae > Bufo > Bufo gargarizans. The sequence continues at coordinate 229,824,410 of NC_058081.1, read as the reverse complement.
CTAAGTAGTTTTATTGTTTGCTAATGATGGCTCTTCTGTGGATTGTAGGGTAGGAGCACAATGAGGACTACTTCCCCGTGAGCACGTTTGTCAGGCTAGCCTATCCTAGCAGCCAGGTCACTGTTGCAGCAGACACACTGACAAAGCCAAGGAACGAGCACTCACTGCGCACGCGCCGCTCGGATTCCTCTCTCTCCTGCCTCTTTTTGAGGTGTCGCTTCTCCCCTTTCTACCTACGGTAGTACTGAGCCGGTGACGTCACGCCATACGTTGCGTTAATCCACCTTGCTGTAAGACTGAACTTGGCCAGCAGGTGGCAGGCTCCCTCCTCCGTCTCGAAGTCATTCTCTCCCCTGTTTATCATTGACCCTAAAAGAAAAAAAAAGGAGAAAGCAAAACAGAGAGAGAGAGAGAGAGAGAGAGAGAGCGAGAGCGAGAGCGAGAGCGGGCCCTGTCTGCGGCTCTCAGTCCTCCGGGGCTCTTCGTATGTCTCATTATTGGCGCCTCAGGACACTGTGTGATAAAGATCCGCGCCTGCTGGGAAGTCCCAGGGACTAGCATCTGATTTCCTTACATTTTCCTTTTGTACGTTCCTATTGGAAGCCTGGAAAAACTTTGCCTTCGCACACCAGTTGGCAGTCGCCTACCCCGCCGGAGCTGGTGCTTCCCCGTGGCACACTCTAGCGGTTAATTTCCTTATTTTCTTCTATTCTCCCCCTCCCCTTCCTTGTCAGCGTCTTAATCTGTCTGATCTTTTCCCTGTGCTTCTCCTTCTTCTCGTCACTGGCATTGCCTTCGTCAACATCACACTGACTGTAGAAGAATGGAGTTTTCCGAGCGGAGACGGAGCAGGAAATCCCAGAGCTACAAGCTGGTGAATGAGGGTAAGTAAGGAGCAGAGGGCTGGGCACAGGATGGTGACACCTGTCAGAGGTGACAGCATATACCGTGATACTGCCCAGAGCTTCTGCCAGCCCCTGGTGTGGGCACTGCTGGTGGCTGCCTGCTCGGGCCTCTGGTGGAGAAGCAGCCAGTGCCAGTTAGTTCTGGTGTCCGCAGGGAGACACAGTGACAGACAGGCTGATGAATTCAGAGGTCTGCAGAGGACAAAAGCTGTGGGGACCCCACAGAGAGGCGGACTTCATGACAGGATTTCTACACAACGACCCCTCCCTCCATTATATTCTGTGTGTCCACTTCTGTCTGTAACATGGAGACTGCTTAGAGGATAGACAGTCTGCACATATATATATATATAATTACCGTCTCCCATTGCTCCCAGACTGTGGGAGGTGGGGGTGGTCTGCCTGCAGAGTTCAGGGCAGGTGAAGAAGACGGTATATATAGGTATAAGCAGACGGTACACTATATACGGTCACTTGTTTTATGCCTCCGATTGTTCACATTGTCTGGAAGAGCTGCTGCCACTACAACTCCCAGAGAGACAGTCACCCAGCTTTTCCAGGCTCCTGAAACACAAGTTCTTCTAAGGCCCCATTCACATGGCGCTATTTTTGGTCAGCGTTTTGCATCAGTATTTGTCAGTCAGATGTGATCTTTGTGGTACGGTTTTTCTCTGTAGGTTCCATTGATGTAAAATACTGACCATGTGAAAGTGGCCTAATATATGTATTCCTGACTCCTTTGTTACGTGTCTCATCTGCCCCATTGGTATCTCCACCAGTCATTTTATTTTAGGGCATCTACTCTTTCTGCTGTTTTCCAGTTTATGTTGCCAACTAGTTACTGAATAGTACACTGAAGCTGGATGTACATGGGGAGATGGTTTAAAGGGGTTCTCCCATTACAACGACTAGAGTATAAGTGTATGGTGGGGGTCTGACCGCTGGGGTCTCCATCGATCACGAGAATGGGGACCTGTGTTCCTCCACTTGAATTAACTATATAGGCAGGGGCGGATTGGCCATAGACCTTACAGGGAAATTCCCCAGGGGGCCGCCTGAGCCCTCCTCACGGCCGGCCAGTGGAAGTTTTGGGGATGTATTTTGTGATGCACTGTGGTATCTGGCTGTGTTGGGGTGGAATAATGTGCCACAATGTGGCATTACTGGCCCTGCCTTCCATCAGTTTGGACCCAACTACAAAACGAGGCTACTTTTAACATTTTATCCAGGACCACTTTAAGTTCCCAGCCTGCCCCTGTATATAGGATGCCTGAGATAGCCGAGTACAAGCAACCCATAGAGTTTAATGAAGCAGCAGCGTGCATGCATGTTTTCCACATCATTCAAATGGGGGATACAGGCCCCCATTCTCACAATTGGCAGAGGCCCCAGTGGTTGATTAGAGACTTATCTCCTATCCTGTGGATAAGGGATACGTTGTTGTAATGGGACAGCACCCTTGACACCTCTAGTACAGAATAAAGCTAACTAGGGCTGGACAATTTTGGCAAAAAAATAATAATCTGATTATTTCAATTAATGGATGATTATCAATTACGGTATAATCTCGACTATAAATTAACAAAAAAAAAACATGTCCAGCTAACCTGGATACAGTCAGGGTTGCTACTTTCATAACCCCCAAAAAAGAGAACGTCACCCCCCCAAAAGGAAGACATCATACCCGGGACAGTGGGTGATGATGCTACAACACACAATGTAATCTAGATGGCAGCGTCAGCCAAATGACACTAGAAGTATATAAAATAAATCATTGCTTTACTCAGCATACTTGGCGCCTACTTGCAATATTTAACTACTTTCCTCGCTGCCTCCAAGAGTTGGCTATTGGACATTACAATAAGGAGATATGAGAGGAGAGAACTACAACTCCCAGCAATTCTGGGCTGTTATCAGGGGCGTAGCTAAAGGCTCATGGGCCCTGGTGCAAGAGTTCAGCTCGGGACCCCTTCCCTCAATGCCAGGGGCAGGGAAGCACATAGCCTTCGTGCTGCCTGAGGCAAACATTGATATGGCACCCTCCCCTCTCCCAATGCCAAATTCTTGACCTAACCCCTTCCCTCCAGCCAGAGGTGTAATTGCTGAACCAGTATGTACTTTCTATAATACTGGTGTCTTCTTATGTAGCACAAGGTTCTCTGGGCCTCCTCAGGCACCTGTACCCGGTAGCGAGGGAAAAGATTTAGAAGGAGAGAACTATAACTCCCAGCATGTCCGTGGTGTAATTATTTGATATTAGAGGACATTACAGGGAGGAGGTATAAGAGTAGAGGACTACAACTCCCAGCATGTCCAGGCAGGGGCAGACTGGGAACTTAAAGTGGCCCTGGAAAAATACCAAAAGTGGCCCCATTTTGTACATATTTGCTGGTGGATTATCCCACAGATTTCCACAGGATCCTCCAGCAATTTGAGGTATACGAGAACACCTTGACAGAACCCGCACTTCCTGAAATAAGATGGATCTCAATCCTTTGTTCTCCTGGAGACAAGCAGCCCCAGAGGTTTATGGTGGCTGCTGATCTCCCCCACTGAAGCCCCAACACGTGCGATTATTTGTACATATTCCTCTGCAGTATTAGAGTCTTCTCAGGAATTATACTAGTTAGGACTGGCAGAACACTAAGGCCCCTTTCACACGGGCGAGTATTCCGCGCGGATGCGATGCGTGAGTTGAACGCATTGCACCCACACTGAATCCCGACCCATTCATTTCTATGAGGGGTGTTCACATGAGCGGTTATTTTCACGCATCACTTATGCGTTGCGTGAAAATCGCAGCATGCTCCTCTTTGTGCGTTGCGGTGCGATAATCCACGCAACACAGGCCCCATAGAAGTGAATGGGGTTGTGTGAAAATCGCAAGCAAGTGCGGATGCGGTGCAATTTTCACGCACGGTTGCTAGGAGACGATCGGGATGGAGACCCGATCATTATTATTTTCCCTTATACAGAATGCATGAATACAGAATGCATAGTAAAATAGCGCTGGAGGGGTTAATTTTTTATTTTTTTATTTAACTCACCTTAGTCCACTTGTTCGCGTAGCCCGACAGCTCCTTCTGTCTCCTTTGCTGAACAGGACCTGGGGTGAGCATTAATTACATGAACAGGACCTGTGATGACGTCACTCCGGTCATCACATGATCCATCACCATGGTAAAAGATCATGTGACGGACCATGTGATGACCGGAGTGACGTCATCACAGGTCCTGTTCATGTAATTAATGCTCACCCCAGGTCCTGTTCAGCAAAGGAGACAGAAGGAGATGCCGGGCTACGCGAACAAGTGGACTAAGGTGAGTTAAATATAATTATTATTTTTTTTAACCCCTCCAGCGCTATTTGACTATGCATTCTGTATTCAGAATGCTATTATTTTCCCTTATAACCATGTTATAAGGGAAAATAATACAATCTACAGAACACCGATCCCAAGCCCGAACTTCTGTAAAGAAGTTCGGGTTTGGGTACCAAACATGCACGATTTTTCTCAAGTGCAAAACGCATGACAATGTTTTGCACTCGCGTAGAAAAATAACGGGTGTTCCCGCAACGCACCCGCACATTTTCCCGCAACGCCCGTGTGAAAGGGGCCTAAGGCCTCTTTCACACGGGTGTCGCGTGTGAGGGGCGGATAGGATGCGGGTGCGTCGCGGAAAAATCGTGCAAGTAGGTACGCAATTGCAGTATTGACTGCGATTGCGTTCGGATGTTTAGTTTTTATTGCACGGGTGCAATGCGTTTTGCGCGCGCGTGATAAAAAACTGACAGTGGTAGCCAGACCCGACCCCAGACTTCTTCACTGAATTTCTGGTTTGGGTTAGGTATTCTGTAGATTTTAATATTTTCCCTTATAACATGGTTATAGCATGGTTAATAGCATTCTTAAAAAAATAAATAAAATTAACTTACCTGTTCCAATTGATCGTGCAGCCGGCATCCTCGTCTTGCTTCTTCTTTCGGGACCTGCAAAAGGACTTTTGGTGACGTCATTGCGCTCACCACGTACTTTTGCAGGTCCTGAAAGAAGAAACAAGACGAGGATGCCGGCTGCGCGATCAATTGGAACAGGTAAGTAAAAAAATTTGTCATCCCTATTATCTCCTAGCAACCATGCGTGAAAATCGCACCGCATCCGCACTTGCTTGCGGATGCTATACGATTTTCACGCATCCCCATTCATTTATATGGGGCCTGCGTTACGTGAAAAACGCAGAATATAGAACATGCTGCGATTTTCCCGCAACGCACAAGTGATGCGTGAAAATCACCGCTCATCTGAACAACCTCATTGAAGTAAATGGGTCCAGATTCAGTGCGGGTGCAATGCGTTAAGCTCACGCATTGCACCCGCGCGGAATTCTCGCCCGTGTGAAAAGGGCCTTTTACACATGAGCGGTACCAAACTTGTTCAAGTTCTGTGAGTGAAAGCGTTCTCTCGTGCTTGTGAAGATCTGCATCACACTTCATCTCCTTGCCACCATCTGTGAACATGGACCATCCTTCTGTGTGGTTAATTTTTTAAATCACTGACAGATTGGCTTGAATGGGCAAGTCCTGCATGACAAATGTGACCAAATGCATGCCCTGAGACCCATTTATTTCTGTAGGGTCCTTTTTGCATGAATAATAACCTTTAGTGAGGAGAGACGCATTAACATGCGTTAACCCATTAACTTTAATGGGCCAGTTTTTACTTTGGGTTCTGTCCCTTGTAAACCTACGTGTGAATTTCTCCCGACAGGGGGAGCAGCCAATAGCAGGCTGCGACGGGGACGAGCCTCCCTAGCATCACCTGCGATGCTAGGGAGGTTCGATCTCGTCGCGGCCTGCTATTGGATTTCTGCAACCCCTATTAAGGTGAATGGAACTGATTTTCAGTCGCAAAATCTTCTGCCACAAAATCAGTCGCGTGTGAAGGCACCCCATTTGTGACCATGGCATCTGAGAGACTTGTGGTAGCCTCAAGCCCTCCAAGGCACAGCAATACATTCCTATGGAGCCCCATAGGCTGCAAAAGGAATTCATTGCAGTCTGTGAGAGAAGCAATCTGATGATCATATGTTCAAATTCCCTAGAGAATTTTAAAAAAGTAAAAAATAAATGTTAAAAAAATAAATAAAAAAAATCAAATCACACCCTTTCCTCATATTAAAAATAGATTAAAAAAAAAGAAAGAGCATAGGTATCACCATGTCCTAAAATGCTCGTACTATTAAAATATAAACATATTCATCCAGTATCGCGAACAGCATAATGGGAAAAATAATCTACTATAATTGTCCAATTCACCATTTTTACACCGCTTCACCTCCCAAAACAATTTAATAAAAAGTGATTAAAAAGTCATGCACACTCCAAAATAGTATCAATAAAAACTTATCGCCCCGCAAAAAAAACAGCTCTCACACAGTTCCATAGGTGTAACTATAAAAAAATGCTATGGGGATGCAAAGAAACATAATTCTTTTTTCAATGTTTTTATTTTTTTTAAGTATTAAAACAAAAGAAAAACTATACATGTGGTATCACTAATCATACTGACCCAAAGAATGAAGGTAACAGGTCAGGTTTAAGACTTAAGGAATGCCGTAAAAATGAAACCCATAAGGCCTCATGCACACGACCGTTGTTTTGGTCTGCATCCGAGCTGCAGTTTTTGCGGCTTGGATGCGGACCCATTCACTTCAATGGGGCCGCATCCGTTGGTCCGCAAAAAAAATATAACCTGTCCTATTCTTGTCCGCAAAACGGACAAGAATAGGCAGTTATATCAATGGCTGTCCGTGCCGTTTCGCAAATTGCGGAACACACACGGACGCCATCCGTGTTTTGCGGATCTGCAATTTGCGGACCACAAAACACACAACGGTCGTGTGCATGTAGCCTTAAACTGTGAAAGAATTGGTTAGTTCATTGCTGCCCGCATTTTGCGGGCCGCAGCACGACCACAGGGCGTACACGTTCGCGTGCAGGAGGCCTTAAGAAAAAGTATCTCAGAAAATCAGTTCCATTCATTTGAAAGGGTTGTTTTGGCAGCAATTGATGTCGCTTCCTGTTATAGCGATATTGGGGAAAAAATTGATACAAAAAAAATATCTTAAAAAATGCAATTCAAGCAGGGCAACAAAAATCAATGTATATCTATGGGGAAAATTCCAGACAAGGAGGGAAAAATGACACACCCAGAGCATGCAGCAACTTAAAAAAACACTGACTCAAAAAATTGCATTTGCAAAAAGATACCTGTTTATCCTGTCTTTTAAGGGACTCTTCTGTCAGAAAGGGGTATTTCTTAACTCAAAATTTATAGAAAACATTTTTAGATTTTTTTCAGCAGTACTATACTATTGAACATGAAATACAAAATATTATCCTTCTGTAGTAGTCAACAGAGAGATACAACTCCTAAATAAATAGAGAATCTATTGTCAGTTTACTGCTGCTGTGAGGGAAAGATGTTATCTGTTAGTATAATAGTAGATTATAGAATTAGGATGACAGTATGGCAGCTCTATTGTTCTTCTGATAGGCCTAGATAAAGATGTCCATAGAACAGCATTACACTTACACTCAGTTTAATGTGTGATGTTCTAATTCAGTCACTCATCCCTTTCCTTTTGTGGCTGCAGTAAATGGTCTAACTGAGAAAGTCAAGTGAGGGCTGTATTAGATTAAAAGATCAGGCAGACAATTGTCAGGAAGTAAGCATTCCTTCACAGCAATCGCCTGCTCGCTAGTGGAGGAGACTGCTGCTATTACATGCAGCAATCTCCTCCACAGTCTGGGGAGGAGCGATGCTAATGCCATCACTCGTCCCCATACTGATCACTGTTTGCTGGCAGCAGTTCGTGATTACACCGCATGATCTGCCGCCAGCAAACAATGATTTTTAAGCGTTGTAAAAAAATTGCGATTGCCCAATGAAAAAGCATTTGCTCGTTCATCAGGTAATCAGTGGCAGTATTACACTGCCAGATCATCGCTAACAAGCGTTACTATAAACACTCGTTAGCGATTATCTGCCTGTGTAATACCGGCTGTTTGGCTTTGTGTAATACCGGAAGTTAAAAGCCAGGACAGGAAGTAGAATACATGAAGTGACTTACAAAAATTATCTCCAGAAGACCATCAACCTGTTTTATAAAAAAAAATACATAGAATATTCACATACAGGCTGTTAATGTGTGATAAAAAAAATTGATGGAAATGTCCCTTTAATAACTTCCATGTTACATCTAGAGCTGGCGTTTTTGGCTAAAAACATTGCAAAATATGCCTACAATAAATGCACCAAAAACTGTGAAACTCCTCGAAAACACCAAGATTTATGTGTGACACCAGCCTCCTCCTGCCTACACACCTTTCACATTGTGGTGGTTACACATGATATACATGTCATGGGAGCAGGCCAATTCTAATGCAGCTAACGACAAATTACAATACTACTTACAAAGAAGGCGTTAATGATTTACTAAGTAAGTCACAGGTTTAGTGAACGATTGTTAGAAATAATTAATTTGAAACCCTTCCTTTAGCTGTTACTCTGGAGTGGCAGTCTGTCTTTTCTGATATCAGTTTCCTCAATGATGATTAGACTGTAAACTAGCAGAAGGATCTGGCTTCGCACGGGTATATTTCACCTATTTCATTTTATGTTTCTGTGTGTGGTTAAAAGATATCGACAGTATCCCCCATAAGGGCTCATGCACACGACCGTGTGCCCCCGTGGCCGTGTTGTGGCCCGCATACAGCGGGTCCGCAATACACGGGCACCGGCCATGTGCATTCTGCTTCACGGATAGCGGACCCATTCACTTTAATGGGTCCGCAATCACGGAGATGCGGTGCAGAAGCACGGATCGGGACCCCACGGAAGCACTGCAGAGTGCTTTTGTGGTGTTTCTGGCCGTGCCTTCGCACCGCAAAAAAGTAGTGCATGCACTACTTTTTTGCGGATCGGACTGTCGGATGCGGATCGCAGACCCCATTCAAGTGAATTTGCGGTCGCAGAACGGGCACGGAGGCCTTACGTTTGTGGGCATGAACCCTAACAGTGACCTCTACAGCATCCCCATTGTCTGCTGAGCTGTGTATCTAATCCTATTCTGTGTGATACTGTCTGCTGAGCTATGTGTCTAATCATATCATGTGTGATACTGTCTGCTTAGCTGTGTATCTAATCCTATCCTGTGTGATACTGTGTGCTGAGCTGTGTATCTAATCTTATGTTGTGTGATGCTGTGTGCTGAGCTGTGTATCTAATCCTATGTTGTGTGATACTGTCTGCTGAGCTGTATATCTAATCCTAGCCTGTGTGATACTGTCTGCTGAGCTGTGTATCTAATCCTATCCTTTGTGATACTGTCTGCTGAGCTGTGTATCTTATATCCTATCCTGTGTGATACTGCCTGCTGAGCTATGTATCTAATCCTGTGTGATACTGTCTGCTGAGCTATGTATCTAATCCTATCATGTGTGATACTGTCTGCTGAGCTGTGAATCTAATCCTATCCTGTGTGATTCTGTCTGCTGAGCTGTGTATCTAATCCTATCCTGTGTGATACTGTCTGCTGAGCTGTGTATCTAATCCTATCCTTTGTGATACTGTCTGCTGAGCGATGTATCTAATATCCTATCCTGTGTGATACTGCCTGCTGAGCTGTGTATCTAATCCTGCCATGTGTGATACTGTCTGCTGAGCTGTGAATCTAATCCTATCCTGTGTGATGCTGTCTGCTGAGCTGTGTATCTAATCCTATCCTGTGTGATACTGTCTGCTGAGCTGTGTATCTAATCTAATGTTGTGTGATACTGTCTGCTGAGCTGTGTATCTAATATCCTATCCTGTGTGATACTGCCTGCTGAGCTATGTATTTAATCCTGCCATGTGTGATACTGTCTGCTGAGCTGTGTATCTAATCCTATCATGTGTGATACTGTCTGCTGAGCTGTGAATCTAATCCTATCATGTGTGATACTGTATGCTGTGTATCTGTCTATTGTGTGATACTGTCTGCTGAGCTGTGCATGTCGTCGTGTAGCCCTAGCCTAAAGCTGACTTACAGCAGTAAAGAAAAATGGCTGGGTTGTTATGGAAACCTGGAGTAAAACTGTGTGTATGTGGAGACTAAAAGCCTGCGAGCTTCTATTGGCTGATAAGGGACATGTGACCGTGTGCATGGCAGTTGGGGGGCATGTATTGGCTAATGCAGGTAATTTTGGGGAAATATCTCAGGAACAGTATGTCCTAGAGAGCTGAGACCCGGTCTAAAACCTTCCAAGACACCTGATGTACCTTAGTGCCAAATTTGATAAAGATCGGTCTGGTCGTTTGGTCGCGCTTAAAGAACAGACAGACAGAAACTTATTTATATATATATGAGACTAGCAGAAGGACCCGGCTTTGCACGGGTATATTCCATCTATTTAATTTAATGTTTCATGTGTTGTTAAAAGATATTGACAGTATCCCCCATAACAGTGACCTCTACAGCACCCCACCCCTTTAAAAGTGAACGCCATAGTTCCCCACCCCTTAACAGTGACTCCCCCACAGTGCCCCGCCACTTTAAAATTGGACCTCCACAGCAGCACATCCACTTAACTTTGACCTTCACAGCAGCCCGCCCCTTTAATAGTGAGTTTCACAGCACCCTACTCCCTTGACAGTGACCTCACGGGCCTACCCCCTTAACAGTGACCCCCACAGTATCCTGCTGCCTTAACAGTGACCTTCACAGCAGTTGCCCCTTTAATAGTAGCCCCTGCCCCCTTAACAGTGACCTCCACAGTGTCTGCCCCATTTAACAGTGACCTACACAACGCCCTGCCTCTTTAACAGTAACATCCACAGCGCCCGCTTCTTTAACAGTGACATCTGCAGCTCACGCCTCTTTAACAGTGACCTCCACAGTGCCCACCCTTTAATAGTGGCCCCTGCCCCCTTAAAAGTGACCTCCACAGTGTCCACCCCATTTAACAGTGACCTCCACAGCACTCTGCCTCTTTAACAGTAACATCCACAGCGCCAGCACATTTAACAGTGACCTCCACAGCTCCCTGCCCCCTTATTGCTAGGGCTACACGACGACATGTGTCGTGCGTCATTTTGTCTCAATTTTTATAATGATAGGCTATGGTGTCGCACTGCGACATGTGACATGCTGCGACTGCGACATGACAGTTGCAAAAAATCCATCAAAGATGGATGCATGTAGTAACTTATTGTCGTCCTATAGCCCTAGCCTAAAGCTGACCTACAGCAGTGAAGAAAAATGGCTGGGTTGTTATGGAAACCTGGAGTAAAACCGTGTGTATGGGAGTTGGGATTTGAAGAGAAAGACTTGAAGGCTTGTATTGGCAGGGGATTTTTGGGGAATATCTCAGGAACTGTGCATCCTAGAGAGCTGAGACCCGGTCTAAAACCTTCCCGGACACCTGATGTACCTGTGTGCCAAATTTGGTGAAGATCGGTTCAGTTGTTTGGTCGCGCATAAAGAACAGGCAGACGTCCAGACTGACAGAAACTCATTTTTATACATATATAAGAGATGAAACTTGGATTTATAGTAAAAGGAAGTAAAGTTTCCACTTGTAAAATCATATGTGGAAGAATGATGCTCACTGGAGAATTATGGGCGGACACCACCCATCTGTGCCAGTGAGATAAGTAGCAATCTAGATGCACCTGATGTATGTGATACTGTACTTTTTGAATATTTTCAAAATTGAATATGAATTTAATGAAACATCCGAAGTTAATTCGCATAAAACTTTTTTTCTATACTGTACGGAGCGAGCACTCCGTATAGTATTAGAATGTATTAGCTCCGATGAGCCGAAGTGGTACCTTGGAACCGAATCCGAGTTCTGGAAATGTTTTTTTTTAGTAAAAATCTATTTCTGAAGTTATTATGCGAAGTCTCACAAGACTTCGCAAAGTAATAACCTCGGCTCATCGGAGCCAATACATTCTAATACTGTATGGAGCGCTCTCTCTGCACAGCTCCATTGAAGTGAATGGGTCCGGATTCAGTGCGGGTGCAATGCGTTCACCTCACGCTAGGCCTGCACAATATATCGCCAAAGCAATCGCAATAAATCGCCATATCGCAATCGCCAATTGGCCCAAAAAAGCTGCAATTGTATTATCATATTTTTCGCTTTATAAGACAAACTTTTTCCCCCCCAAAAGTGGGGGGAAAATGGCAGTGCGTCTTATAAAGCGATGGTTGACTTTTTACGTGGCTGACACGGATGCATCGCCGGCCTCTATGTTGCACAGCGCGGCCGGCGATGCATCAGTTACAGTGCGGGGAGGGAGGAGGGTCTGGAGGCAAGTCGTTATTTTAATGAACAAATGTTCTTCTATTTATTCTATTTATCTGTGCAGTGCTATTAAGAAAATGTTATTTAATTTAGTAAAAGATGTTTTATTTTGAAAAACAGTGTGCATTTCAGTTCTTGAGTTAAGCATAACTACATTTCAGCATTATCAGTAATTTCTGTGTGCTTTTGCCTTCAAAATCCAAGCAAATAGACCTCTAGCACAATTCCCTTAAAATATTGCATATCGTTATCGCAATTTTTATGGCCCTAATCGCAATCGCACAAAATTCCCATATCGTGCAGCCCTACCTCACGCATTACCCCCGCGTGGAAACTTGCCCGTGTGAAAGGGGCCTAAAAGGAAGTGAATCACGCCCTATTATGGCATATAGGTGTCCTAGAGGGATGTCACATGTGAATGGGTGCTGTTTCTGTCCGCAGAAGGGACATATTTAAATAGGTGCTATTTGGCCTCCTTCACCTTGAGTTTCAGGAGCCAAGTCTGGAACAGTCAGCTTATTGGGCTTGGGGAGGAGGGAATTCTTAAGATGGAATTTTCCAGATCCCTTTAAACAGTACCCCTCAAAAAAAAGGTGTGCCAAGCAACTTATTTGGCCTAAACTGGCCATACTCAATAGATGTATGTCTGCCACTCCCACCAATTTTATCAGAATCGGCTGACCATCTATAGCAGTGATGGCGAACCTATGGCACGGGTGCCAGAGGCGGCACTCGGAGCCCTCTCTGTGGGTACCCACGCCCTGGAAAAAGTCTATGGTGTACCGATATGCCTTAGACTTTTCCAGCCCTTCATCAGCGCAGGGCGCAGTATGAACAGCACAGGCAGCGCACTGAATGTAGGCAGGCTATTATGGCTACATGATAAAGTACATGGAGGATATACTATATTTGTATTCAGGTTAAATTGCTGTGTTTGCACTTTGAGGTTTTGTGTTGCAGTTTGGGCACTCGGTCTGTAAAAGGTTTGCCACTACTGATCTATAGTGTATGGGGACCTCCGGATTCTCTGTAGATGTCAGGAGAGAAGGGTCATGCATGTTGGAATTCAACATCCCTGATTTTCTTGTTTTCCCCTCTGCCATTCCCCTCTCCAAGCCGTGCAGACCATGCATGTGTTTGGGGGATCGATAGTTATCTTATGGTCACCTTTGGATTGTTATAAGTTCTGGTTTTCTAGAAAATGTGTAACCTTTGGGGCATCAATTTCTAGCCACGTTTTAATCTTAAATAAGCAACATTATAAACAGGAGAAAGTTTTAAAAAATAGTATTGCCACCTGGAAAATATTCACTTGAGTGGATTGTTTTGTGCTTGCTTATTGGTGAACCCGCATACTGACATTACATGATATGATTGTGGTTGTAATACCCTGCATTATTTTCTGGATTCTAGCTCACTGGAATAATCAAAGTGCGGTAAATGTCTGCTATAAGAAGCACATGTTTTGTCCTTCTTGATACTTTAATATTTTCAGAGACTTAAAGGGAACCTGTCACCGGGATTTTGTGTATAGAGCTGAGGACATGGGTTGCTAGATGGCCGCTAACACATCCGCAGTACCCAGTCCCCGTAGCTCTGTGTGCTTTTATTGTGAAAAAAAACAACAATTTTATACATATTCAATTTAACATAAAAAGAGTTATATCTTGCTTGTATGACCAAAGAAGAGTCATATTTTCAAGCTCTGACTCTCAGGTTAATTTGCATATGTATCAAATCGGTTTTTATACACAATAAAAGCACAAAGAGCTATGGGAACTGGGTATTGCGGATGTGCTAGCGGCCATCTAGCAACCCATGTCCTCAGCTCTATACACAAAATCCCGGTGACAGGTTCCCTTTAAAGGCTATGTACACCTTTGGAGATAATTTTTGTTTAGGATTGCATTTTACTCATTTTTGGCTAAAAATCATATATTCAATTGGTCTTTATTAAAATATTGAGCCGTTGTGTCACAATGGGTTAACTGTTTTTCTAGCTGTGTGACTGGTACTTTCACTTTCACTTGTACTGGTCATCTAAACTACCTTATCTCTAAACTAGTAATAGGCCATAAACACTTATTAAAGCCACATTCTTATCAGTAAGATAAGAACTGATCTATAATGAGTGTTTATAAGGTCATAGAGCAGGGATAAGAAGTCTTCTCCTGATCTGACAGAAAATACAGAAAATCCTAACGGTGCAACTAGAGCATCTCATCTCTGTACAGAAAAAAGGATGCCATATTGTTAACAAAGACCAATTGAAAAATTAATTTTTAGCTCAAAATAAGTACAATGCAATAATAAAAAAATTGCCCCTAAAAGTCTACATAGCCATTAGGGATGAGCGAACTTCATATTTTGAACTTCGGGTTGGGGTATATGCTGAATTGCATTATGGATTCTGTTACCGCAGACGATAACGCAATTCCATGACGGAAGGCATTCCGTTATTTAATCCTTAATAATAGAGGTCTATGGCCAGCATAACGGATCTGTCTGGTTTTCGTTATGCTGAAGTCCTCTCCTGTATAACGGAAACCGGACGGATCCATTATGCAGGCCATAGACTTCTATTATGACGGAATGCCTCTAAAGGCATTCCATTATGCATTCCGTCATGGAATTGCGTTATGGTCCGTGGTACCGGAATCCATAACGCAATTCAGCATATACCCCAACCCGAACACAAACTCAAACTTCAAAATATGAAGTTCGCTCATCCCTAATAGCCATTAAACAAAACTGGTCAGGGTATGCATTTAGGGGTTACTACAGAATGACTGCATATGTTTGATGAAAACTTCCAAGGGGACCTATGAGCCTTTGTAGAATTTAGATATCATATACTTTCTACGGATCCGTACTCCTCATGTTGGAAAAACCGATTGGAAGTGATGAAACCTGAAGGTGTTGAGCACTCTGAGAAGTGCTGCTGAACCTTCATGGTTTCTGCAACGGTTTAGCTACACTTTACGTTTGACACTTCTGTCCTTACAGTTATGTCCCATGCTGCCATCTGTTTTTGTTTAGTGATGAGTGAACTTGTGTTTTCAAGTTCGGCATTCAAGGATCGGGTTCAGGTTATCTAAGAATTCCTTTATAGGTTCTGCTACCACGGACCATAAGTTATGGTCCATGGTAGCGGAATCCTTAACAGAATTCTTAGATAACCCGAAGTTTGCTCATCCCTATTTTTGTTGCTATTAAAACTCAAATAGGAGGAGAAGCTTGCTACGTCCCTTTGTAGTGATGCTATTATCGAGCATCCCTAGCATACTGCAATTTACCCTGTTTTCAAATTTAAAGGGTACGCATCACCATAAAAATGCTAATCAACCTATGGACATGATGTTATATATACAGGAGGAGCAGAGCAGATTCATATATTGTTTTATGGGAAAAGATTCAGTTATACTTGAAATCTATTGATTGAAATCTCTGCTCTTTCTATGTTTAGGAGTCCAGTGGGTGGTCCTATGCAGTGACTTACCGCTATGTCTGTATAAGCATGCATACAGAGAAAACTGTCAATCACTGAATAGGATCACCCACTGGACACCTAATCATAGAAAGGGCAGAGATTTAAATTACTAAATTGCAAGTTATACCAATTTGTAGATGTATACTCCATTTAGGCAGGTAATATACATTTTTAACAGATTGGCATATTGCATTCTGTCCCCTTTCTTTTTTATTTCTCTTATTGCATCAGCACTCCTCCCATTCTACCAAGGTGTTTTTCATTAGCAGGAGACTGCATAAGGGTTAATGAACTCATACCCAGTCTCAGTTTGGGTTTCTGAAACCATGATGCAGTACTGCATGGTGGATGTCGCTGTTGTGATGCTGTGCATTGGTGGGGCCCAGTGCCAAGGGGACTTGGCCTGATAGCTGGGCTGATGGGTCTCACTGCCTGTGGCTGCTGTGGTGCATTGGTGGTGACCCCCATGTGGTGCTGCGCTAAATTAGAGCAGCAACCCACTCAAAAGAGGCCACCTTGATGTAGTGAGTGGGCCTCAAAACATATATGAAATGCCTCAATGGAGATGTTCATAAATTATGCTGAGAAGCAATAGATCAATGCATGGCATATGGATGTGCGATCCATGGGGGTAATTTATGATGGGTGATATGACAGTGTTGGTTGTAGAAAAAGTTGCAAGACCCCGTTTTGTGACTTTTAACGCCCATGCCACAGTATTTTGTTGAACTGCCATTTTTGCGAGGTGGCGAGGGAGTGACGCGGCTGGAACATCGAGTACGACACATTTATTAGCGTTTACAGACATAAATATGGATTGAAAAGTACTCCAGTCAGGGGCTGGAGTAGCTTTTACCCCAGGCCCACAGACCGCCGGTGGTGCGCCTAATTTATAATAAGGCCTGAGCCTCGTGATAAATTAGGCGCTTTCTCTGCCAGTGCAGTTTGGAAAGAAAAGCCAAGGTAAAACACCGCTCTATGTAAATTACCCCCCCATATATTTTTTTCTTAACAGATTGGCCTAAAATACAAGTTAGGGCTCATTCACATGATCGAAACCTGTTTTGCGGTCCGCAAATTGCAGATATGCAAAACACGGATACTGGGCAAGAGCCTCCTTTTTTTTTTTTTTTTACTCCTTGTGGGGATTTGCTCTAGTAGGATAAGAGGGAAAATACAAGTTCGTAATTCAAACTTCAGTGTTTATTCACACATGATTACAATAATAAAACAAAAGTCACCTTGGTGGCAGTTCTGCCTCAGAGAGTTCAATTACAGGCTTTAGACGGCCTGTTCCCCTGACACACGGGTCTTCGCTCTCCAGCCCAGCACAGGCCTCAGATCCCAGCACACAGACCTCCTGAGCTCCACTGTCAGCCGGAGGTAATCCTCTCCACTTGGCAATTCTGGCTGCTTTTTATGCCTGGCAAAACCCGGCCTGGAACGTGGGGAGTAGTCACCCACCCAGCACTTTGACTACTCCCAGTAAGAGTCGTCCCGGATCAACTATTACAGCCATGCTAAGTACCAAGGTGCCAAACGGCAACTGCTGCTGACACATAAAAAAATGGCTCTTACTCCACCGAGGAACCTCGGTGACACGTACCTATCAACCTCGATGATTCCTTGTACATTCTTACATCCTTCACAAATGTCATACGATTGTCCACAGACAAGAATAGGACATATTCTTTATTTTTTTGGATGCAGACAGCACATGGTGTCCGCATCTTTTGCGGTCCCATTGAAAGGAGCGGGTCCGAATCTAATTCGCAAAAAATGCGGATCAGATGCGGACAAAAAATAATTTTGTGTGCATGAGCCCTTACACTGAATCTTTTCCCATAAAAGTATATATCAACCTGCTCAGCTCATTCTGCTCTATAACATGCTGACAGCAAATCAGACTCCATGTTAAATTTCACAGGTTCCCTTTAAAAAGCTCCCTGTATTAAGTATGATGGATACTCATAGATGCCTGTCTCTACAGTAATGGATTTGGGTGGGGGGTGGTTGTAACATTGTGAGGGAGTGAGATTGAATGCCAGTCTGACAACAACTATGTCTCGTTCACAATTCCATGTCCGTGATGACATCTGTGACAAGACGGTCAGTGTTTCATCTTTGAAGATGGGTCTGTGTTTGGTCTGTTTGTCCTTTATTTGCCCGCAGTGTTTTATCCTTATTTAATGTGCACTGCTAGGCTGAAAATTGGTTTCCAGAGAATTTCCTACCAGTGATCAGTGAAAAACCACTGATAGAAGACGGATGCTACCTGAGTTCTGTCAAGGGTTTTTGGCAGACCCATACACTTCAATGGGTGTGTTTGAACTGTACAGTGCATGTCTCCATTGGTCAGCGGAAAAGTGTGAACAATAAACGTATCCGTGTGCTGTCCAGGGAGAAAACGGACAGCACGTGTCAATGATTTACTGAGGGTTTTTACATGGCCCAATTCTAGGCCTTAACCCCTTAAGGACACAGGGCGTACATGTACGCCCTGTGCATTTTCAATCACCGCCGCGCGGCCGGCGGCGATCGGAACCCCGTGCCTGCTCAAATCATTGAGCAGGCACTTGGGGCAAATGCGTCGGGGGGTCCGGTGACCCCCCCATGTATGCGATCGCAAAAAACCGCAGGTCAATTCAGACCTGCGGTTTTCTGCGTTTCCGGGTTATTCGGGTCTCTGAAGACCCGATAACCCGGAACAGGATGGTGATGGTGGTGTGATTTCACTCCACCAATCACCATCCAGCGATCCTGAGTGGTGATGGTGACATCACCACTCAGGATCGCTTTCTGATTGGTCAGGGGGCGGTGCGGCGGCAGATTCAAAAGAGGCAGGCGCCCCTCTCCTCCTCCTTTTGTGTTCCAGCGCCGGAGGAGAGAGGAGCTGCCTGCTTGTGTCCACCATCGCTGCCAGCACCCCTGATCTGTGCCCCCAGGACCCGATCTGTGCCCCAGCACCCCATCAGGTACATAGGGACAGCTAGGGAAAGTTTGGGATAGGCAGGGAAAAAAAAGGGAAAGTTAGTTTTTTTTTACTTTTTATTGCATCACCCTAGTTAGGGTGTCTGGGGTCCACAGCACAGCTGTGTGACCCTAGACCCCCCAGGGGTGCTGCCACTTGCCCCCCTCCCCCTGCCACTTGCCCCCCCCCCCCACCTTTTTTGGGGTGCTTTTTTTTTTTTTTTTTTGAGTTCGCTGACTGTGACCGGCACTTAGCGTCCGGCCACTGTAAGCGCATCGCACACCCCACCGCTGATCAACTTCGGACGGTTGATCAGCAGTTTTGAATTTTTTTTCCTCACTTTTTTGCCCTTTTTTTAGTTAGTTTTATTTATTTTTTTCTGTTAGTTTTAGGGTGAGTTCGTGAACACCCGTGCCCCCTCACACACGCACACCAAATAAAGAGTTACACACACGCACATATACACGCAGACACACACTCCCCTATGGCCCGCCGGACGTTCTCGGCCGAGGAGGCATACGCCCAGCTTGCCTCCGAGTCCGAGAGTCCCAGTGAGGATGAGGATGACCCCACATTCCTGTTGTCATCCGCATCCTCCTCATCATCTAGCGATGATGATGAGCCCCCAAGGCGGCGGAGACGCCGCCAGGCGGAGCAAGGGGACCGCCATGTTAGGGACCCTGTGGCCCACACTAGTACGAGCAGCTCTGGGGCTCGTACTGGTTTCCCGGCCCACCAGTTAAATCCACCGGAGCACCCTGCCGGTGAACTTGTCTGGTGTAGCCCAGAGCGATACGAGCCCGTGATTCCTGATTTTGTAGGCCAATCAGGAATCCAGATTTCCACAGTGGGCTACACTGAATATGACTTTTTTTGTCATTTTTTCAGTGACTCACTGGTAAATCTGATGGTGGAGCAGACGAATCTGTACGCCCAACAGTTCGTCGCTCAACACCCGGGCTCCTTTTTGGCCAGGCCCGGTGGCTGGACGCCGGTCAGTGCAGCCGAAATGAGGACATTTTGGGGCCTCGTGCTGCATATGGGCCTGGTCAAGAAACCCAGTGCCAGGCTGTACTGGAGTGGGGACGTCCTATATCAGACCCCACTTTACAGTACGGTTATGACACGCTCCCGGTTTGAGGCCATCAGGAAATGTCTGCATTATTCCGATAATGCAGCATGTCCACCCCGAGGTGATCCTGCCCATGACCGTCTGTACAAGATACGGCCGGTCATCGATCACTTTGGGGCCAAATTCATGGAGGCCTATGTACCTGGAAGGGAGGTCGTGGTTGATGAGTCTCTCATTGCGTTCAAGGGGAGACTCATTTTCCGCCAGTATGTGCCTTCCAAGCGGGCGAGGTATGGCGTGAAGCTATACAAAATTTGTGAGAGTACCTCAGGGTACACTTACAAATTTCGTGTGTACGAGGGGCGAGATTCCCGGATTCAACCACCAGAATGTCCCCCCACTCTGGGTGTTACCGGGAAACTCGTGTGGGACCTTATGTACCCACTGCTGGATAAGGGTTACCACTTGTACGTGGATAACTTTTATACCAGTATCCCCTTGTTCCAGTCCCTTGCCGCCAGATCCACGTCCGCTTGTGGGACCGTGCGGAAAAATCAACGCGGCCTCCCTGCCCACCCCCTCCAGGTACCCATCCCCAGGGGTGAGACCCGTGCCCTTACCACTGGAAACCTGTTGCTGGTCAGGTATAAGGACAAGAGGGATGTCCTTATGCTGTCCACAATTCATGGTAACGGCATCACCCCTGTCCCTGTGCGAGGTACCGCGGCAACGGTCCTCAAGCCCGATTGTATCGTCGCCTACAATCGGTATATGGGAGGAGTTGATCTCTCGGATCAAGTCCTCAAGCCATATAACGCCATGCGCAAAACCCGGGCATGGTACAAAAAAGTTGCGGTCTACTTGGTGCAGGTTGCCATGTACAACTCTTTTGTACTATCCCGAAGCGCTGGCAGCACAGGGACATTCCTCCAGTTCTATGAGGCAGTCCTCAAGGCCCTGATCTTTTCGGACCGGGAAAGAGCAGGCCGGAGTACCTCGGGAACTGTAGGCGCCCGGATCGTCCCTGGCCAACACTTTCCAGGTGTGGTCCCCCATACTGGAAAGAAGGGACGAACCCAAAAAAAGTGCAGAGTGTGTCGCAGGAGGGGGATACGGAAGGACACGACTACTCAGTGCGACACATGCCCCGATCATCCGGGCCTCTGCATTGACGGTTGCTTCAGGGAGTATCACACTTCCATGGAGTACTAAATTTATATCCCAATTTAGGACTGACATGGGATAAAAAAAAAAATGGTTCTCAGACTTGAGACACCCAAAAAAACTAAAATAATTTATTAAAAGTAGACATAGGTATTGCCGCGTCTGTAATAATCTCCTCTATAAAAATGCCCCATGACCTAACCCCCCAGATTAACACGGTCCAGAAAAAAAAAAAAGGTGCAAAAAAAGTTTTTTTTTGTCACCTTACATAATAAAAAGTTTAATAGCAAGCGATCAAAAAGTCATATAGCCCCCAAATTAGTGCCAATACAACCGTCATCTCATCCCGCAAAAAATGAGCCCCCACATAAGATAATCAGATAAAAAAAAAAATTGAAAATGACTCTTAGACTTTAGAGATACAAATTTTTTTTTAGGGTATCAAAAAGGATAATATAGTCTAAAACCTAAATTATTGTAAAAAAAAAGTTGACTTATTAGGTATCGCCACGTCCGTAAGAATCTCCTCTATAAAAATACCCCATGACCCAACCCCCCAGATTAACACAGTAAAAAAAAAAAATAGGTGCAAAAAAT
Organism: Bufo gargarizans; assembly: GCF_014858855.1. Lineage (NCBI taxonomy): Eukaryota > Metazoa > Chordata > Amphibia > Anura > Bufonidae > Bufo > Bufo gargarizans. Next base: position 229,802,855 of record NC_058081.1, on the reverse strand, counting down.
TTTTTTTTTGTCACCTTACATAACAAAAAGTTTCATAGCAAGCGATCAAAAAGTCATATAGCCCCCAAAATAGTGCCAATAAAACCGTCCGCTCATCCCGCAAAAAATGAGCCCCCACATAAGATAATTGGCTAAAAGAAAATTAAAAAAATTACACTTAGACTTTAGAGATACCCAAAAAAAAAAGTTGTATCAAAAAAGATAATATAGTCAAAAACCTAAATAATTGTAAAAAAAAGTAGACTTATTAGATATTGCCGCGTCCGTAAGAATCTCCTCTATAACAATATCCCATGACCTAACTACCCAGATTAACACGGTTAAAAAAAAAACAAAAAAACGGTGCCAAAACCGCTATTTTTGGCACTTTTCCATTTCAGTCCGTTTTTTCCGGTAAGAAAACAAGGGTTAACAACCAAACAAAAGTTAAAATTTATTACCCTGATACTGCAGTTTACAGAAACGCCACATTTGTGGTCGTAAACTGCTGTATCCGTAAAAGGGAGGCTGCAAAAGGAAAGGACCGACATGGTTTCTGGAAGGCCGATTTTGATGGCCTTTTTTATTGACACCATATCCCTTTTGAAGCCCCCCTGATGCCCCCCTAGAGTAAAAACTCCCTAAAATTGACCCCATCTAAGAAACTACACCCCTCAAGGTATTCAAAAATGATTATACAAACTTTATTAACCCTTTAGGTGTTCCTCAACAGTTAATGGCAAATGGAGATGAAATATCAGAATTTCAATTTTTGGTAACCTTACCTCACAAAAATGTAATATAGAGCAACCAAAAATTATATTTACCCTAAAAATACTCCCCCAAAAAATGCCACCTTATCCCGTAGTTTCCAAAATGGGGTCACTTTTAGGGAGTTTCGACTCCAGGGGTGCATCAGGGGGGTTGAAACAGGACACGGTGTAAATAAACCGGTCCATAAAAATCAGCCCTCCAAAAACCAAACGGCGCACCTTTCACTCTACGCCCCGCTGTGTGGCCGTACAGTAGTGTACGGCCACATATTGGGTATTTCTGTAAACGGCAGAGTCAGGGTAATAAAGATACAGTCTTGTTTGGCTGTTAACCCTTGCTTTGTTAGTAGAAAACATGGGTTAAAATGGAAAATAAGGCAAAAAAATGAAATTTTCCAATTTCATCCCCATTTGCCAATAACTCTTGCGCAACACCTAAAGGGTTAACGACGAATGTAAAATCAGTTTTGAATACCTTGAGGGGTGTAGTTTCTTAGATGGGGTCACTTTTAGGGAGTTTCTACTCTAGGGGTGCATCAGGGGTCTTCAAATGGGACATGGTGTAAATAAACCAGTCCATAAAAATCAGCCCTCCAAAAACCAAACGGCGCACCTTTCACTCTATGCCCCGCTGTGTGGCCGTACAGTAGTTTACGGCCACATATTGGGTGTTTCTGTAAACGGCAGAGTCAGGGTAATAAAGATACAGTCTTGTTTGGCTGTTAACCCTTGATTTGTTAGTGGAAAAAATGGGTTAAAATGGAAAATTAGACAAAAAAATGAAATTTGCAAATTTCATCCCCATTTGCCAATAACTCTTGCGCAACACCTAAAGGGTTAACGACGAATGTAAAATCAGTTTTGAATACCTTGAGGGGTGTAGTTTCTTAGATGGGGTCACTTTTAGGGAGTTTCTACTCTAGGGGTGCATCAGGGGTCTTCAAATGGGACATGGTGTAAATAAACCAGTCCATAAAAATCAGCCCTCCAAAAACCAAACGGCGCACCTTTCACTCTACGCCCCGCTGTGTGGCCGTACAGTAGTGTACGGCCACATATTGGGTATTTCTGTAAACGGCAGAGTCAGGGTAATAAAGATACAGTCTTGTTTGGCTGTTAACCCTTGATTTGTTAGTGGAAAAAATGGGTTAAAATGGAAAATTAGACAAAAATATGAAATTTTCCAATTTCATCCCCATTTGCCAATAACTCTTGCGCAACACCTAAAGGGTTAACGACGAATGTAAAATCAGTTTTGAATACCTTGAGGGGTGTAGTTTCTTAGATGGGGTCACTTTTAGGGAGTTTCTACTCTAGGGGTGCATCAGGGGTCTTCAAATGGGACATGGTGTAAATAAACCAGTCCATAAAAATCAGCCCTCCAAAAACCAAACGGCGCATCTTTCACTCTATGCCCCGCTGTGTGGCCGTACAGTAGTTTACGGCCACATATTGGGTGTTTCTGTAAACGGCAGAGTCAGGGTAATAAAGATACAGTCTTGTTTGGCTGTTAACCCTTGCTTTGTTAGTGGAAAAAATGGGTTAAAATAAAAAATTTGACAAAAAAATGAAATTCTCAAATTTCATCCCCATTTGCCAATAACTCTTGTGCAACACCTAAAGGGTTAACAACGTATGTAAAATCAGTTTTGAATACCTTGAGGGGTGTAGTTTCTTAGATGGGGTCATTTTTGGGTGGTTTCTATTATGTAAGCCTCGCAAAGTGACTTCAGACCTGAACTGGTCCCTAAAAATGTCGTTTTTGTAAATTGCTGAAAAATTTCAAGATTTGCTTCTAAACTTCTAAGCCTTATAACATCCCCAAAAAATAAAATATCATTCCCAAAACAATTCAAACATAAAGTAGACATATGGGGAATGTAAAGTCATCACAATTTTTGGGGGTATTACTATGTATTACAGAAGTAGAGAAACTGAAACTTTGAAATTTGCTAATTTTTCCAAAAATTTGTTAAATTAGGTATTTTTTGGTGCAAAAAAAAATATTTTTTTGACTTCATTTCACCAGTGTCATGAAGTACAATATGTGACGAAAAAACAATCTCAGAACGGCCTGGATAAGTCAAAGCGTTTTAAAGTTATGAGCACTTAAAGTGACACTGGTCAGATTTGCAAAAAATGGCCTGGTCCTAAGGTGTAAAAAGGCTGTGTCCCTAAGGGGTTAAGGGTCCATTCACATGTCCGTTGTTTCTTTCCTGATCTGTTCCATTTTTTGCGGAACAGATCTGGACCAGATCTGAACCCATTCATTTTCAATGGGTCCTGAAAAAAATTGGACAGCTCAATGTCTGATTTTTTTCTCAGGACCCATTGAAAATGAATGGGTCCAGATCTGGTCCAGATCTGTTCCGCAAAAAACGGAACAGATCAGGAAAGATACAACGGACGTGTGAATGGACCCTAATGAGTTACAATTGATCGGTACTTGTTTAAAAGGCCTTACACAGGCTCCTAGAAAGTGCATGGGGATGAACAATTATTACTGTCATTCCCCTACCATACCTTTACATAGTGTTGGCAGCATACCTCTTGTTTACACGTGGAGACGCTCTGGTATTTTATGCTCATATAAATGATCCCATCTGCTGACAAACAAGCATTTGCTCGTTCGTTGGCTGATTGCTGCCTTTACACTGGCCAAGTATCGGGAACAAGCTTTTCTGATAACTGGGATAATTATCTGCATGTGTAAAAGGCCCTTAGGGTCACCCGGTGATATAGAAATGATGCTTGGAGTTTATGTTTTCCCATAAACTTCCATTTCTTTTACAGATTACCATTCTGAGGTCTACAAATCCCAAGACTACAACGACATCAATGGGGAATCCTTGGATTTCCAGCATTTTTCAGGTAATGTGTTTGCACCACAATATTTTACAATCTGTAGTCTTGTAGTTATACCTGTTTACCTAGATTTATGTTCGCTTTACTTTTTCAGTAAAACATGCATATGACTATAGATTTTGCTCTATACTTTTAAGGTACATGCACATGTTGTGGATTATGCATATTTTTTTTGGTGTAGATTTTCATGCGTAAAAAACGCAGCATAATACAGTACCAGCAAAGTGCATAAGATCAGACAAATCTCATGTGCACTGCTTTTTTTTCCACATGGAAATTGACCTGTCGTGCAGGTAATAAATTAGTAATCTTGATCAGCACAATGACAAATTAAGTCATTTATAATACCATGACACCACAAATTTCACCAAAAAGGGTTGAGGCCATTACTTTTGGAGATGTTCGCTCCCCCTTCGGTTGAGGACCTCTACTGTTCAGTGCAACGGCTCTAGGATCAAGGGCAGCATGGTGGCTCAGTGGTTAGCACTGGTCCCTTGTAGCGCTGGCGTCCTGAATCTGATTAAGGACATCTGCATGGAGTTTGTATGGCTTTCCTCCGGGTACTCCGGTTTCCTCCCACACTTCAAAGACATACTGATAGGGAACTTAGATTGTGAGCTCCGGAGTATGTCAGCGTTATATAAGCAGTTATGGCACAGTTAGCCGTTACCCACTGTTCTCTATCAGCGGCAGAAGATATACCCAATGAACGTAGTTGCTTGGTATTTTAATAATTTTGTGGACAGTTCCATGGTCAGAAGACTAAGTCCATCCCATACTTGCTAATGATGACACACGGTATAGTTTTCTGTACACTATAATAATGGTGGAGTGCTAGTTGGTATAATGAAATAGCTCCATCTCCTTACTGAGTTAGCATGATATGTAATTTTGTCCTGAAAGGGGTTGTCTGAGCTCTCTCTATTGATGACCTATCCTCAGGATAGGTTATCAATATCAGATCGGCGGGGGTCCAACACCCGACACCCCCACCGATCAGCTGTATGAGGAGTCAGGGCGCGCAGTGTGCACGTGCCGTCTCTCTTCCTGCTGTCCACTGTATGCAGTGGACACTGCACGCGCCGACTCCTCATACATCTGATTGGCGGGGGTGCTGGGCGTCCAACCCGTGCCGATTTGATATTGATGACCTATCCTGAGGATAGGTCTTCAATATTAAAAGCCCTGACAACCCCTTTAAGTCACCCACCTATTGTACATGTCTGAGGGTGCTGTGCCCCCCCCCCCCCCATTTGCATCCCTATCGCTTCATGGCTAGTGTCAGAATTTTAAGGCAATAACATTTAACACGGCAAGATGTTTTTCTGTAGAAAAATGCGTCTATGAGATGGAAATGTCCTATTTGGTTGTAGCGTACCTGCATTATCAGCACAGCGATATGTCAAGCCTACATCATAGCAAATGCTAGTTGTCTGGCTAGCTAATTGAACATTCATAACCTGTAGCATTATGCCAGGCATGTCCAAACTGCGGCCCTCCAGCTGTTCCAAAACTACAACTCCCAGCATGCCTGGATAGCTTACAGCTAATAGGGCATGCTGGGAGTTGTAGTTTTGCAACAGCTGGAGGGCCGCAGTTTGGACATGCCTGCATTATGCGCTCTGCCTAATACATTTGTCCTCAGCTGGCTGAAATGAAATGTTTGTCATCCCTGTTCAAAATGAATTGTCATCAGATAATAGGCAATGGGGATATACGAGAGACTGAACTAATTAAATGGCCAGAGTTAATGTGGCTGAATGGAAAATAGAAACAAAATGTTTGCCCGCTGTTAATTTTTAAAAATCTCTAATGGGATGCACCTACATATAGTGATACCCCTGCTGAGATCACAAGGCAGAGCCGTTATAAATGGGAACATAACTACTCTGTGATAATTATCTCAGGGCCCTTTCGGGATCTTGCTTTCCTCCTTTATGTTATGTGTTATTTATCTTATGCTGTAGATAAGAGCAGAGGTCTGGAGACATTCTGCATTGCAGACACTGCTAAAAGCTGGCCATACACATTACAGTATCTGCTGGTCAAGCCCGTCAATATCAGCAGGATCAACCGTCTAACGTGTGGGGGGCCTCCTGACTCACCAGCGATGGCAGATGGGTCGGGCATGTTGGATTTCAACACAGCTGATCCTTTTGTTTTCTGGGAGATAAGCCGCTGCCATAGGTGTCTGGCAGCAGTTTCTCCTCTCTCTCATTCACAACACATGCATGCTCGGCTACGTGTGGAGAATCAAGACCGATAGCTGTCAGCCACATGAGCGTTCGGCCAACAGCTATCTCATGATGTATAGAGGGCTAAAATCTCCACATTGTACACTACGATATGCAGAGAGATGTAGTTAAAGGGATTCTGTCATCAGATTTTACCCCCATAACCTAAAGATATCCTCATGTCCGGACTAAGAAGAAGAATCCTAAACTGGCCTTATTAAACCTCACTGAGGCTCTATTTGTCCAAAAAACAGGTTTTTATAACCTGCCAATCACTTACTTAAGGTGCCCAAGGGAAGGTCCGTTAATACAGGGTGCCCGTCCGCACCCCTCGCTGTCCGGTGCCCAGCGCCGCCTTCCGTCTTCATCGCCGCCTTCTACAGCTCAGCGCCGCCTCTGCAATCCTCCCGTCCGGTAAAATCTGATGACAGAATCCCTTTAACTAGGTACATTATTAACAGACAAAATTCCTTAAAGGGGTTTTCTGAGATTACTACAGTTTTTAACAGATATGTTCATGTAGCTGCTTATCTCATGTACATCTTCCCCATGATTTTTTGTTTTTCAACTTGGCTTCTCCTGACCCATTTTCACCATGTATGCAAACCACTCTGATACATCCTGTATGTAGCACTTCCTGTTGCTGTATCCAACCAAACCCGTGATTCACTTCTTCTTTCTCTACCACACCTGTCACGGCTGAGGATGGGGGAAACCCTCAGCCGTGTGATGCCAGATGATGTAGTGGCTACTCGGCCAGGAGAACAGGATAGGGAGCAGGTCACCTCCTCAAGCATCCCTAACCTGACCCTAACTCCTACCTGCATGGGCCAACCTTTAAGGTAGGAGGACCCATGCGCAGGAACCTCGGAGCCCTGACTTACCCTCCGCAGATCCCTGAGCTAGGAGCTGGGTAAGACGACCTACTCCTCCAAAGTACGGAGGAGCAGGAGTCTCCATGGCCAAGCTGCTGGGACAAGGGGAACACAAATAGCTTTACGGGAATGGCAGGCGAACGAGAAGTTCCACCAACCTGCCACAGCCTTGCTGACTGGATCCCTGAGCAAACAGGAATCCAGAACCGTAAGCTGAACCAAAACACATAGGAAGGTCCCAACAGAATATAACATACAACATCAACACACAGCAAGACATAAACATAACGACAATATCTTGATGACCACAGGGGTGGCTCTCACTGGCAGGTAATATGCACAGGAGGCTGCTCCAGCCAAGCATGACTGAAGCAACCTACTGAGCCATGCCAAACACCAAGGCTATATAGGCCGAGAAGCCACACCCCACAGTCGGACACACCCAGTGACATCACACACACACTGGGAAGGGAGTTAACCCTTCCAGCACCACAGAAGGGAAACACACATAAAGGGGAAGTGACCAAACTAAGATCACCCTGTGGCTGTTGCCGCAGGCAACGACATGGGTGGCAGCCGTCCTGGGAGACAGCCCGAAGGCCGGGACACTGCCACCATATGTACAACATACCAAACGTTGCCACGGGCAGCCACAGAGAAAGGAAGATGTTCGTGCGCACCAAACATAAAACACAGTGCACACCAGACATACAAAAGTGCCTACACACACAACTCCAAGGGAACCGCACACATAGTTGTTGTCCGCGGCAACCGCACTTGAGGCAAACAACACCAAGCCTCAAGCTGCGGTTGAAACAACAACCCAAACCGCGGGCAACTGTATGCGGCTCCCAAGGAGTCACGGCCATAACCGTGGCCGTGACAACACCTCAATCACTGCCCCTAACCACACCCAGCTAGTTTATAGCTCCTCCCACCAGCTAGTTACATAGACACTCCCCTATCACTGCTCCTAACCACACCCAGCTAGTTTATAGCTCCTTCCACCAGCTAGTTATATAGACACTGCCCTATCACTGCCCCTAACACCACCCAGCTAGTTTATAGCTCCTCCCACCAGCTAGTTACATAGACACTCCCCTATCACTGCCCCTAACAACATCCAGATAGTTTATAGCTCCTCCCACCAGCTAGTTACATAGACATCCCCTATCACTGCCCCTAATAACACCCAGCTAGTTTATAGCTCCTCACTCCCACCTAATTACATAGACACTGTCCTATCACTGCCCCTCTTGTTGCTTTGAAACGCCCATGGACTTAACATGACGAGAAATAAGAAAGAGCTGCAGACATGGTCATTTATTTCATGAAAGAAAGGGAAAATAAAATATCTGAATAACCCAGCGAGTAATGGGTGAGGAGCCTATCTTTTAGGCTATGGCCAGAGGTGTGAAAGTACACTTATGGAACCACATGTCTATTCAAGCTCTTAAGATGTATTTTTTTGCCCGCGATAATTTTTGGACTGTTGTTTGAACAGTTGTGAATTTTCTTTAGCATTCTGATATATATACATATACCACAAGCAGCTGATCAACTGTATAGCCAAAGCGGGGAGGCTTCTTTTATGTGCCGTCATCACAACTTGGAAAGTGCCAGGTCTGTCTCAGAAACCTATTTTCCCATTGACTTCTACGGGGAAATGAGATGCTGTGGTTCCTAGCTCCATCATAACCGTGACCTGACCCTCAAGGTTTAGCTCCCATACTAGGGATCGACTGATTATCATAAGTACCAATATTATCGGCCGATATTCAGGATTTTGTACATTATCGGTATCAGCATCTAACTTTGCCAATATACCAATAATGTGTATAAAGCGAATACTAGTGAACGCTTCCATTGTGGAAGCGCACACTAGTATGCATCGGGTGCCGGGAGCAGGGAAGAAGCGCAGCCGATACTCACCCTCCCTGGTATTCTTTGATGGAGTCGTGCTGCACTGTCCTGACCCCGTACAGCATCAGGACGTAGTGCTCGCACTATGACCTGGCGCTGCACACTGTCAGGTGACAGTGCAGCGCGGGCCGGAGAAGGGTCGTGCTGCACTGTCCTGACCCCGTACAGCATCAGGACGTAGTGCTCGCACTATGACCTGGCGCTGCACACTGTCAGGTGACAGTGCAGCGCGGGCCGGAGAACACAGGTGAGCGAGACACCGGACCCAGAGATAAAGAGGAGCTGCGGCGCAGGAGAGGTGAGGAGTTTTTTATTTTATTCATCTGTGGTCTGATAGGGGTTAATAAAGGTCTGATCTGAGGTCTGATAGGGGTTAATAAAGGTCTGATCTGAGGTCTGATAGGGGTTAATAAAGGTCTGATAGAGGCTAGTAAAGGGCTGATCTGAGGTCTGATAGGGGTAAAGGAGGGGGGGGTGGAAATTGGCATTTGGCATTAGTATATTATAAATGTAAATTATAAATTGACTACCAACTAAGGGCTTTATTAATTTATGATTTACATTTATAATATACTAGTGCCAAATGCAAATTTCCACCTCAGTGACTACCAACTAATATAATATATATTATGAGATATAAAATATCGGTATAAATTTATCGGCTATCGGCCTGAAAGTTCACACATTTTTCAAAGCCACAATGGTGTGCAGCTAGTGTGTAGGAGGAAATGAGTATATGCGCACACATAGCGTTGCAGATTTGTGTGGCTTCTTTTGCATATTGGTCAGTGGCATCATTTAAAAATGCTTCTAGCAACCATCAGTAAAAAACGCATTGCATCTGGATTTTTTCCGCAAAGCCCCATTCACTTCTATGGAGTCAGAGCTGCGTGAAAAACGCACAATATAGAAGACGCTGCGACTTGTCCTGAACACAAAGATGATGCATGAAAAACTCATGTCCACAGACCTATTGAAATGAATGAGTCAGGATTCAGTCAAGATGCTACGCGTTCGCTACATCGCATCCGGGCGGAAAACTCATTTGTGTGAAAGAGCCCTTAGGCTAAGTGCACATCAGCTCTACAATTTCGTTATTCAGAGCAGAATCCTAGCACCACCGGATCAGGACTTTGTTGGACACCGCTGATGTTGTGAATACCGGAGGGGGGTTGTCGGAATGTGCAGCAGAGGTTCCTGCTGCAACCTCCCCAGCAGATGTGAACCTAGCCTTAAAAACTTGATGAAATAACATATTTACAAAAACACATTTAAAACTGCAGTAAATTTTTTTTTCAGCCTTAAAAGTTTTCTTGCAATTTTGCATTTTAAGTGGCACTTTTTGCACCAGCATTTTTGGTGTGGCTTTTTTTTGCGTTAAAAACACCACCCCCAGATGTTAGCAGAAGTTCTATGAAAGTTGTGAAATGGAGGACACCAGGGACAAACTGGGAACTTAAAGTGGCCCTGAAAAAAAATACATAAAAGTGGCCCCACGTTGTAGGGGTGTCCAAATTGACAAAAGGCAGGGCAACCCAAATAGGCAGGGCCAGCAATACCATAGCGCAAAATACTGACCCAGCAGAACCATATACCACAGAGCAGCACAATATACTGTCACGGAAGGTGTGCAGGAAACTAGAAAACACAAAATGAATATACGACTGACTGGATCCAAAACTAAGGAACAAAAAGGGAGAGCCCTGCATCAGACCTGGCTCTCTCCCTGACTGCTCAGCCTATGCGAAAATCCCAATGGTAGATGATCGCATATCCTCGTACCTCGACTGTATAACACCTGAACACCCTATAATAGTGAGGGGACACGACCACTGGCTCCCTACTCTAGATACGGAGGGAGTCAGGGTCACCTGGGATCCAGCAAACAGAAAGACACAAATAAATGAACAAAACTTATCTTGTAGAAGACTCAGAAGTAGGAACAACATGCACACACTCCAGGAAGTTGTATAAACTGCAAAGTGATGCACTATGGGAAAAGGATTTAAAGGGATGCAATCAGTGCAACTACATGACAGCTGAGAGAGGCTAACGAGATGAGAAAATGAAAGCAAAACAAAGGAACCTCAAGGAGGAGGTTCTAGACGTCTGTCAGAGCTTCTCAGATGTCTGGTGGTGACATATACTGCCCCAGAAGCTGTCCCTCTGTTGTGGCCATCATGAGATGCCATTTTCTGTCCTCCTCCTCCAGTTCTCTCTGATTAAGATATGGAGCAGGGGGGTTAGGAGGTGAGATGCGGCCACAGCAGGGTTAATTACCGCAGAGAGCTCATTATGTACCTGCCAGCGGCAGAGAAGATGGCTTGGGTGGCCCCATGGGCATCGGCCCACCAGGTAATTTCCCTGTAAGGTCTATGGCCAATCCACCCCTGCAGGACACACAAGGTTTTCTTTGGTTGTTTTAATGAAGTGCTGTAATTTGTCTTTATAAAAACTCATGGTCACAAAAGTGATGGCAAAAAATATAAGGTGGTCAGAAAAAACTTATGCAGTTATTCTGGTATTTTTGTATTGGTAAAAAAAAAAAAAAAAAACACCAGACACAATTTGTGTGTGTAGGCACCCTACTTCAAGTGGCTAACACAAAAGCCTCTGTGAACCTAACCTAGGGGTCAGCAACCTCCAGCCCTACAACTCCCAGAATGCAATATTTACTTCTATAGGAGTTCCAAGAACAGCCAAGCAAGTGTGCATGCTGGGAGTCATAGTTAGAGTACAGAACGTTACCCTGACCTAGCCTGTAGGGGTTGTGTGGGCCTAACAAATGCCTAAGGCTAGGGCTACACAACAATATATGTCACATGACATGACGATCACAATGTTACATTGCATCTAATGATCGACAGTGGGTCTCAGTGCCCAAGTTGCCATGTAGTCCCAGCCTACGAACCAGACGCAGCATGTAGGGGCCATGGAGATCCAGTAAGCATTTCTAATGATCAGTGGGGGGAACTATTATTTAATTTTAAACATGTGGCCCTGATCACATGCTGTATATTATATTTGACCTGTTTAAAATTTCGCTTTTGTTCACATTTAGTTCTACTTTAGTTCTTGTATGTTTTTTAAGCTAGTATAGATAGATAGATAGAAATGGATAAAACAAGAATTAGTAAACGCTGACATTTACACTTTTCTTCTGTTTCATGTATACACTCCTGCTTTTGGCTTAATGAAAAAAGCTTGCAAAAGATGCGCCAACGCTGCACAGTAGGATCCCAGCCATAGGTCATTCATGCCGTTCTTTGATGAGATCCACTTTAAAGACCTGCCACAGCTACAGAGTAAATGCCGATTGACAGTGGCATTTAGTGAAGATCAGGCTTCCCTGAGTGTGCTCTTCCTACCATACCCAGCTATGTTTGACTTTATAGTACTGGAGGCTGTAAAGAAAATGTAGCTTTAAAACTGCATTATCTGTTGGGCTCATTGTGACTGACAGATCGCTCCCTATCTGCGTAAAAAATTAGCGAACCCTCAGACTAAGGGCTTGTTCACACGACCGTATGGCTTTTTCAGTGTTTTGCAGGCCGTTTTTAACGGATCATTTTTTTTGTTTCAGTAGTGTTTCCGGTTCCGTTCCGTTTTTCGGTATGGCATATACAGTATACAGTAATTACATGGAAAAAACTTTATCATGCGGGGCATACCTTGTCATAAATTAAGCTAATCCTCTGGCAGTGCAAGGGGAGATAAATATGCCCCAATGAGTGAATGTGCTTTTATTCATACTAATGTAGAAACTGGCAGCCGCTCTTTTCAAACTACTCATAGCCGCAGAGCTTGAAGTTAAATTGAGACAGCTAAAATCACCAGCATAACAAACAATGGCCCATCAGTAGGCAGGGAACAGCCTTTTGGCGGCGGGAACACTGCTAAAGATGCACACAAAAAAGGCTAGCTAACAGTCCTTCCCCATTGACTTAAATGGGAAACACAGCTAAAATCCACTACAGAGAAGTAATATACCACGTCTACAGGAAACTGAAAATGAGTGACGGAAGAGAACGCCGCCATGAGTATATAGTGGCGTTTTTTCCCATTGAAGTAAATGGGACACTGTTGTTGGCATTGTGATTGACGGTTTCCGTGGTGGATTTTAGCCATATAAACGTACCCCGAACCTCCTAACTAGAGGTGAGAAAATGTATTTCTCTGTTCGCCCAATATGCTTATTCATTATCTGCAATCTGTCTAATCTGACAAGTGAATTCGTCAGTGTATCCTACCGGCCATCCGGCTCCTAACCTTGGAATTACAACCCTCCACACAGGAATGAATTACATCAGCACCACCTACTATACAGACCACGGTCCAGTCCCATGAAAAATACAACTTTGGCTACATGCACACGACAGTTCTGTTTTTTGCGGTCCGCAAATCGTGGATCCGCAAAAAACGGAAGCCGCTCTTGTGCCTTCCTCAATTTGCGGAACGGGCGGCCCATTGTAGAAATGCCTATACTTGTCCGCAAAACGGACAAGAATAGGACATGCTATATTTTTTTTGCGGGGGCCACGGAATGGAGCAAAGGATGCGGACAGCACACGGAGTGCTGTCCGCATCTTTTGCAGCCCCATTGAAGTGAATGGGTCCGCATCCAAGCAGCAAAAACTGCGGCTTGGATGCGGACCCAAAAAACGGTCGTGTGCATGAGGCCTTTTAGCGAGTATGAGGGCATGTTCACAAGGGCAAAATCCATCACGCCAATAACGGCTAAGTCTGCAAAAAAATAAGGAATGTACTCTGTGGCATTGCGTTTCTGTATTTGCGTTCCGCTAAAAGATAGAACTTGTTCTATTATTGTCCGCATTACGGACAAGGATAGTACTGTTCTATGAAGGGCCAACTGTTCCGTTCCGCAAAATACGGAATGCACACGGATATCATCCGTATTTTTTGCGGACCACAAAATGCATACGGTCGTGTGCAAGAGGCCTTACATGAGGAGGTAGAAATACTGCCAAAACATGGGAAAAAAAGCTAGCTATTTAGGCCCTTCCCCCATTGATTTGGGGAATACATCTAAAAGCCACTTAAAAGAAGTAACATTCCACTTTTAAAGTGGAGCGTCACCAATAAAACTGCACCCTGGGCACATAGTGGCGTTTTTCCCGATGAAGTAAATGGGAAGGTGCTGGCAGTGTTTTGACAGCGTATTCCATGGCAAAAAGAGTCAATTTTCCGCCTTGGAATCTGTAGTGGATTTTGTTCATGTGAACATACACTGAAAGCTTAGAGAACCCCCTAAATAAATGCAAAGTTCAGATTATCCACCTAAGTTCACAAGACCGTTGCCCCTCTGTGCCCATGCTGTGGAGCGCAAATTGCAGTCTGCAATGCACGGACACCGACCGTGGGCCAGCCGCAAAAAGATAGAGCAAGTTCCATTCTATCTTTTTGCGATGCGGAGGCACGGAAGGAACCCCAGGAAGCACTCCGTAGTGCTTCCGTGGGTTTCCATTCCGTTCCACCCTACATCTCCGGATTTGCAGACCCATTAAAGTGAATGGGTCCGCATCCGTGATGCGGAATGCACATGGCCGGTGCCCCGTGTATTGCAGACCCGCAATACGGCAATGGAGGGGCAGCGGCCGTGTGAATGAGCCCTAACAATGAACCTGTTAATTAACTTCTAATTACAAGACAAAGGGTGGTGAATTATTTTTGTCATATTGGGGGGGGCGGGGGGGGGGGGGGGTTATCAAAGACCTGCTATTTGATAGCTCCTGCTGGAGGAAGTGCCTAATTTATGACGATACGCACACCTCATCATAAATTAGGCATACCTCTGTCAGTCCGTGTGACTGGAGGGAAATCCAGGGGCTGAAGTGGTTTTCACTCCACTTTTATGCCTGTTTCTATGTACAGTACAGACCAAAAGTTTGGACACACCTTCTCATTCAAAGAGTTTTCTTTATTTTCATGACTATGAAAATTGTAGATTCACACTGAAGGCATCAAAACTATGAATTAACACATGTGGAATTATATACATAACAAAAAAGTGTGAAACAACTGAAAATATGTCATATTCTAGGTTCTTCAAAGAAGCCACCTTTTGCTTTGATTATTGCTTTGCACACTCTTGGCATTCTCTTGATCAGCTTCAAGAGGTAGTCACCTGAAATGGTCTTCCAACAGTCTTGAAGGAGTTCCCAGAAATGCTTAGCACTTGTTGGCCCTTTTGCCTTCACTCTGCGGTCCAGCTCACCCCAAACCATCTAGTTTGGGTTCAGGTCCGGTGACTGTGGAGGCCAGGTCATCTGGCGCAGCACCCCATCACTCTCCTTCATGGTGAAATAGCCCTTACACAGCCTAGAGGTGTGTTTGGGGTCATTGTCCTGTTGAAAAATAAATGATGGTCCAACTAAACGCAAATCAGATGGAATAGCATGCCGCTGCAAGATGCTGTGGTAGACATGCTAGTTCAGTATGCCTTCAATTTTGAATAAATCCCCAACAGTGTCACCAGCAAAGCACCCCCACACCATCACACCTCCTCCTCCATGCTTCACGGTGGGAACCAGGCATGTAGAGTCCATCCGTTTACCTTTTCTGCGTCGCACAAAGATACAGTGGTTCGAACCAAAGATCTCAAATTTGGACTCATCAGACCAAAGCACAGATTTCCACTGGTCTAATGTCCATTCCTTGTGTTCTTTAGCCCAAACAAGTCTCTTCTGCTTGTTGCCTGTCCTTAGCAGTGGTTTCCTAGCAGATATACTACCATGAAGCCCTGATTCACACAGTCTCCTCTTAACAGTTGTTCTAGAGATGTGTCTGCTGCTAGAACTCTGTGTGGCATTGACCTGGTCTCTAATCTGAGCTGCTGTTAACCTGCGATTTCTGAGGCTGGTGACTCGGATGAACTTATCCTCTGCAGCAGAGGTGACTCTTGGTCTTCCTTTCCTGGGGCAGTCCGCATGTGAGCCAGTTTCTTTGTAGCGCTTGATGGTTTTTGTGACTGCACTTGGGGACACTTTCAAAGTTTTCCCAATTTTTCGGACTGACTGACCTTCATTTCTTAAAGTAATGATGGCCACTCGTTTTTCTTTACTTAGCTGCTTTTTTCTTGCCATAATACAAATTCTAACAGCCTATTCAGTAGGACTATCAGCTGTGTATCCACCTGACTTCTCCACAACGCAACTGATGGTCCCAACCCCATTTAGAAGGCAAGAAATCCCACTTATTAAACCTGACAGGGCACACCTGTGAAGTGAAACCCATTTCAGGTGACTACCTCTTGAAGCTCATCAAGAGAATGCCAAGAGTGTGCAAAGCAGTAATCAAAGCAAAAGGTGGCTACTTTGAAGAAGTATATAATTCCACATGTGTTAATTCATAGTTTTGATGCCTTCAGTGTGAATCTACAATTTTCATAGTCATAAAAAATAAAGAAAACTCTTTGAATGAGAAGGTGTGTCCAAACTTTTGGTCTGTACTGTATACGTGATAATGAATATGCAGGGCGGATGGACGAGCCCCAGCCAACACCACCCCCCGCAACTCCCAAGTGGCATGGATGGCGTAAAAACGCCTGCGCAACAAAATATTGTTGCACAGAGACTTAAAAAGCCACAAAAAGGGGTTCTGTGACTTTTCCCATACCAAAAACTGGGGTTCTTAGTAAATGACACCCATTACCTGCTATGAAGTTCTCCAGGTGTGTTTCACATCCAGGTGTATTCTCCTAAGGATAAATGTTGTAGACATTTCTGACTAAAATCGGTCTGAATTGGATTGTTTTGGCAGAAAACAGATGGATTTCTGCAAGCTGCAGTCAGATAAATGAGACAGTTGCAGAATTTTTGCAACAAATCTGCCGCTTGTGAATTCATCTTTAGGGTACCTATACACGAGTGCAGATTTCAAAACAAATTCCACTCTTTTTTTTGTTTTGTTTTTTGATGCAGTTTTTTCGTAGATCTTACCCTTGTAATGCACAGGGTGAAATCTGCACACAAAAAAATCGCACAAACAATTGACATGTTTTTGTAATAGAGGTGATTGCCTTGAGATTGTTGGGCTTTGCATCCTTTTGGAGCTTTTTAGTCTCTTGAAAAGGCATAGGTTCCTACTGTTATTACTTTATCAGCATGGCTGAAAGCACATAGGAACCACATTTTTTCACATTGTATGCAACAACAGGGTCCCACATTTTGAAGGGTTGCTGTGGACCCAGAGGCCATTACTACCCCCAAGTACCCCCACCAAACAGATGTTTTAGGCTGGTACCAACACTGGAACCAATACAACGTCCTATCTCCTGTGTAGTGGCCATGCCAGGGATGAGGAGGAAAACTGCATAGTAGATGTAGCCTTCTGTCCATTATATAGTTCTCATGCTAGCAGCTTTCCGAAATAGCTGATCGGAGGATAGGTTATCAGTACCTAAGTCCTGGAAAACCCCTTTTAAGAGTTATACATATCTTATAAAATGATGGCAATGAGAATGAAGAGGCGGTTGCACTGATTTACTGCAGTCCTTTGAAAGGTTTCCATTCTCCTACTCCCAATCCCTCTGTCATTTGAATGGGGCTGCACTGAAGTTCCCTTAAGAGGATTTCGGGACGCAGCACTAACTCAAAGAATTACTGGGGCCCCAGAGGTCAGACCCTTACCAGTCATGAAGTGATGGCATCTCCTAGCAATCTACCACAACGACAAGATGGAGATAACCATGAGTGTTCATATAGCAGTACGACAGTCCTTAACTGCCTCCGGACCGCCTAACGCAGATCTGCGGTCCGGAGGCGGCAGCTCTGCGCAGGCTGGAGATGTGATTTTTTTAACCCCTAACAGGTATTTTAGACGCTGTTTTGATAACAGCGTCTAATATACCTGCTACCTGGACCTCTGGTGGTTCCTTTTGTTTGGATCGACCACCAGAGGACACAGGTAGCTCAGTAAAGTACCACAAAACACCACTACACTACACTACACTACACCCCCCTGTCACTTATTAACCCCTTATGAACCCATGATCACCCCATATAGACTCCCTGATCACCCCCCTGTCATTGATCACCCCCCTGTAAGGCTCCATTTAGACGTCCGTATGATTTTTACGGATCCACAGATACATGGTTCGGATCCGCAAAACACATATGGACGTCTGAATGGAGCCTTACAGGGGGTTGATCATTGACAGGGGGTAATCACCTCATATACACTCCCTGATCACCCCCTGTCATTGATCACCCCTCTGTCATTGATCACCCCCCTGTAAGGCTCCATTCAGACGTCCGTATGATTTTTACGGATCCACGGATACATGGATCGGATCTGCAAAACACATACGGACGTCTGAATGGAGCCTTACAGGGGGGTGATCAATGACAGGGGGGTGATCACCTCATATACACTCCCTGATCACCCCCTGTCATTGATCACCCCCCTGTAATGCTCCATTCAGACGTCCGTATGATTTTTACGGATACATGGATCGGATCAGCAAAACACATACAGACGTCTGAATGGAGCCTTACAGGGGGGTGATCAATGACAGGGGGGTGATCACCTCATATACACTCCCTGATCACCCCCTGTCATTGATCACCCCCCTGTCATTGATCACCCCCCTGTATCCATTCAGACGTCCGTATGTGTTTTGCGGATCCGATCCGTGGATCCGTAAAAATCATACGGACGTCTGAATGGAGCCTTACAGGGGGGTGATCAATGACAGGGAGGTGATCAATAACAGGGGGGTGATCAAGGAGTCTATATAGGTGATCACCCCCCTGTCATTGATCACCCCCCTGTAAGGCTCCATTCAGACATTTTTTTTGCCCAAGTTAGCGGAAATAGTTTTTTTCTTTTTTTTTTCTTACAAAGTCTCATATTCCACTAACTTGTGTCAAAAAATTAAATCTCACATGAACTCACCATACCCCTCACGGAATCCAAATGCGTAAAATTTTTTAGACATTTATATTCCAGACTTCTTCTCACGCTTTAGAGCCCCTAAAATGCCAGGGCAGTATAAATACCCCACATGTGACCCCATTTCGGAAAGAAGACACCCCAAGGTATTCCGTGAGGGGCATATTGAGTCCATGAAAGATTGAAATTTTTGTCCCAAGTTAGCGGAAAGGGAGACTTTGTGAGAAAAAAAAAAAATATCAATTTCCGCTAACTTGTGGCAAAAAAAATAAAAATTCTATGAACTCGCCATGCCCCTCATTGAATACCTTGGGGTGTCTTCTTTCCAAAATGGGGTCACATGTGGGGTATTTATACTTCCCTGGCATTTTAGGGGCCCGAAAGCGTGAGAAGAAGTCTGGGATCCAAATTTCAAAAAATGCCCCCCTAAAAGGAATTTGGGCCGCTTTGCGCATCTAGGCTGCAAAAAAGTGTCACACATGTGGTATCGCCGTACTCAGGAGAAGTTGGGGAATGTGTTTTGGGGTGTCATTTTACATATACCCATGCTGGGTGAGATAAATATCTTGGTCAAATGCCAACTTTGTATAAAAAAATGGGAAATGTTGTCTTTTGCCAAGATATTTATCTCACCCAGCATGGGTATATGTAAAATGACACCCCAAAACACATTCCCCAACTTCTCCTGAGTACGGCGATACCAGATGTGTGACACTTTTTTGCAGCCTAGGTGGGCAAAGGGGCCCACATTCCAAAGAGCACCTTTCGGATTTCACCGGTCATTTTTTACAGCTTTTGATTGCAAACTACTTCTCACGCATATGGGCCCCTAAAATGCCAGGGTAGTATAACTACCCCACAAGTGACCCCATTTTGGAAAGAAGACACCTCAGGGTATTCCGTGAGGGGCATGACGAGTTCCTAGAATCTTTTATTTTTTGTCACAAGTTAGTGGAATATGAGACTTTGTAAAAATAAAATAAAAAATAAATCATCATTTTCTGCTAACTTGTGACAAAAAATAAAAAGTTCTATGAACTCACTATGCCCATCAGTGAATACCTTAGGGTGTCTACTTTCCGAAATGGGGTCATTTGTGGGGTGTTTCTACTGTCTGGGCATTGTAGAACCTCAGGAAACATGACAGGTGCTCAGAAAGTCAGAGCTGTTTCAAAAAGCGGAAATTCACATTTTTGTACCATAGTTTGTAAACGCTATAACTTTTACCCAAACCATTTTTTTTTACCCAAACATATTTTTTTTCATCAAAGACATGTAGAACAATAAATTTAGCGAAAAATTTATATATGAATGTCGTTTTGTTTGCAAAATTTTACAACTGAAAGTGAAAAATGTCATTTTTTTGCAAAAAAATCGTTAAATTTCGATTAATAACAAAAAAAGTAAAAATGTCAGCAGCAATGAAATACCACCAAATGAAAGCTCTATTAGTGAGAAGAAAAGGAGGTAAAATTCATTTGGGTGGTAAGTTGCATGTCCGAGCAAAAAACGGTGAAAGTAGTGTAGTGCAGAAGTGTAAAAAGTGGTCTGGTCATTAAGGGGGTTTCAGCTAGCGGGGTTGAAGTGGTTTATTAAACCTACTAAATAAAAAGGCACCTCTAAAGGATTAATTGCACAGCTAATTATCTTTTTGGAAAACACGTTGGTAATTTATTTCCTTGTGTTCAAAAAAAATGAAAAGAAACTTCAAAGCTGGTTGACAAAGTGAGACAGTGTATTCATCGGAGAGCAGACTTTAAAAGAAATTTTTACTTCTTAAAAACTCTCCAGGGGCTTCTGATTTCTATATCTGGATTAGTAGATGAACTGTCACAGAGTAAAGAGAGGCATCTGCTCTGCCTCCTTCCAGCTTGAGTACATCTCTGGATTTCATCTAATGTACATCTGCACTTTATATACTGGCATGTGTTCACAGCTGTTATGTGCCCCTTGTGAAGTCTGCACCTACTTTGTGCCAACTCCATGTGAGCACTGTAGAGGAATCTGTGGTCAGAGAAGGTTTGTGGCGAAATATGTTGAGCGACGTTTGGTCTAACGATTAACCATGGTGCCGCAATGCGACATGCTGCGACACAACTGTGGCAAAAAATCCAGAGTCGTTTCAGAATTGTGTCACAGGCTGTGCGCAACTTTTCTACAATTGGCTCTAATGGAAGTTGCGCACAAAACACAACCCACTTTCCCAGTTTGTTTTCACAGCCAAATCACAGTTTGTGCGACTTTTCTGCAACGTGCTGTAAGCTAAACCTCTGTATACACTGTTGTTGGAAGTATGTGCTCATACTGTAATGTCTTGGATGTCATACAATTGCATTTGTTACCCATAGGAAGGGAAGGGATGCAAATGTGCTCTTAACAAGCTCTGCCTCTAATGCCACCAGATGTAAGGCAGCTATCCTATAAGTCAATGTTCAGCTTTTAAAATAAGCCTTGAGACATGACTTGGATATTAAATAAGCCAGCACCTCATCTGCAGACAGCTGTTTCGGGGGGATTGCCCCTCATCAGTGCAGAGCAGAGAGTACTGGCTCAAGGCTTATTTTAAGAGCTGAACATTGACTTATAGGATAGCTGCCTTACAGCTGGTTGCATTCTGACACATTCCGGCTCGGCGGTGGCGTAAAGGACACTCTTTTGTCCCCATTAGTCGAATTAGGGCCTATAAATATTTTTACTGTACACACCAGGAGCTTCTTCCATTGTATAATTTAAATGTGGTGCACAAACACTGTGTGCATTCGGCTTCTTTCACACTAGTGTTTTTACTGTATCCGGCAGGGTTCAGCAAAAATGGTTCCGTTACTGATAATACAACCATCTGCATCCGTTATGAACAGATCTGGTTGTATTATGTCTTATATAGCCAAGACGGATCCGTCATTAACGCAATTGAAAGTCAATGGGAAACTGATCAGTTTTCTATTGTGGCAGAGAAAACGGATCCGTCCCCATTGACTTGCATTGGGGTAATGCCGGATCCGTCTTGCTCCGCATCCCAGGACAGAAAGCAAAATACTTAATGTTGCGGTATGGGAACACAACCAAATGGAATGGAATGCATTTTGGAGCCCTCCGTTCTGTTCAGTTACATTTTGTCCCCATTGACAATGAATGGGGACAAAACTGAAGCGTTTTTTTCCAGTATTGAGACCTTATGACGGATCTCAATACCTGAAAACTTAAACGCTAGTGTGAAAGTAGCCTTAGGCCTCATGCACACGACCATTGTTTTGTTCTGCATCCGAGCCGCAGTTTTTGCTGCTCGGATGCGGACTCATTCACTTCATTGGGGCCGCAAAAGATGCGGACAGCACTCCGTGTGCTGTCCGCATCTGTTGCTCCGTTCCGTAGCGCTGCAAAAAATAATAGAACATGTCCTATTCTTGTCCATTTTGCGGACAAGAATTGGCATTTCTACGATGGGCCGCCTGTTCCGTTCCGCAAATTGCGGAAGGCACACAGGCAGCTTCCTTTTTCCGAAAATCAGACACCATATTGTACATGACAACCTCTTTCTAACAAAGCTAGAACCAGCCCTGTACCTCACATGGATCCAGAGATATCCCCATACATTGCTCTGTTAGATTTATATCATGCTGGCAGCAAAGGGGCGTGTCCAGCTCAGGGGCTGTGTCTCAGCTCTCCCTATCACAGCTCAAGAGGCGTGTCTCAGCTCTCCCTATCACAGCTCAGGAGGCGTGTCTCAGCTCTCCCTATCACAGCTCAGGAGGCGTGTCTCAGCTCTCCCTATCACAGCTCAGGAGGCGTGTCTCAGCTCTCCCTATCACAGCTCAGGGGCTGTGTCAGCTCTCCCTATCACAGCTCAGGGGCTGTGTCTCAGCTCTCCCTATCACAGCTCAGGGGCTGTGTCTCAGCTCTCCCTATCACAGCTCAGGGGGCGTGTCTCATCACTCCCTATCACAGCTCAGGAGGCGTGTCTCAGCACTCCCTATCACAGCTCAGGAGGTGTGTCTCAGCTCTCCCTATCACAGCTCAGCAGACAGCTGAAGGCTCAGACTGAGCATGTGCGGCCATCTCACCGGACAAATAAATAAATAAATAAAAACAACAGGTGACGCTATACAAATACATTTTATTGAATAACTCAGTGGCTACAATACATTTTTTATTATATGAAATTACAAAAGTATTCAGATCCAGGTGCTGGTTTGAAAACTGTAGAATATTTCCATGGGACAAGGGCCAGGAAAGATACCTAGTCTTATCATTCATAGAAAGGGAGGGGCTGGCAGAGAAAGCTGGAGGAGCAAGGGAGTGTTTTTTTCTTTTTTCGCCCACTCTCAGTGCATTTAACTGCTCATTTAGTACAAGTACTTCTCTCCAGAATAAGGCCTAGTTCACACAAACTTTTTTTTTTTTTTGCGAGTGTACGGGCCATTTTTTTGTTTTTCTGCAAAAAAAACGGAATGTACTCCGTATACATTCCGTTTCCGTATTTCCGTTCCAAGATAGAACATGTCCTATTATTGCCCGCAAATCACTTTCCGTGGCTCCATTCAAGTCAATGGGTCCGCAAAATAAACAGAACACATACGGAAATGCATCCGTATGTCTTCAGTATCCGTTCCGTTTTTTCTGAACCATCTATTGAAAATTTTATGCCCAGCCCAATTTTTTCTATGTAATTACTGTATACAGTACATGGCATACGGAAAAACGGAAAGGAAACGGAAACACAACGGAA
This sequence comes from Bufo gargarizans, assembly GCF_014858855.1. NCBI lineage: Eukaryota > Metazoa > Chordata > Amphibia > Anura > Bufonidae > Bufo > Bufo gargarizans. The sequence goes on along the minus strand of NC_058081.1, from coordinate 229,779,568 downwards.
CTCAAAAACGGAACAACGGATCCGTGAAAAACAGACTGCAAAAAACTATAAAAGCCATATGTTCGTGGGAACTAGGCCTAAAACAATGGATCACTAAGTGAAAGGTATGATTGCATTCAGATAAGCTAGTCCTACATGACATTGTGGCAGATTTACTAATAGCGGTGCACCTTAGGCCTCATGCACACGACCGTTGTGTGCATCCGTGGCCGTTGTGCCGTTTTCCTTTTTTTTTCGCGGACCCATTGACTTTCAATGGGTCCGTGGAAAAATCGGAAAATGCACCGTTTTGCAGCTGAGACCGTGATCCGTGTATCCTGTCCCTCAAAAAAATATGACCTGTCCTATTTTTTTGACGGACAACGGTTCACGGACCCATTCAAGTCAATGGGTCCGTGAAAGAACACGGATGCACACAAGATTGGAATCCGTGTCCGTGATCCGTGGCCGTAGGTTACTTTCTTACAGACTGATCCGAAGATCCGTCTGCATAAAAGCTTTTTCATAGCTGAGTTTTCACTTCGTGAAAACTCAGATCCGACAGTATATTCTAACACAGAGGCGTTCCCATGGTGATGGGGACGCTTCAGGTTAGAATATACTGAAAAACTGTGTACATGACTGCCCCCTGCTGACTGGCAGGTGCTGCCAGGCAGCAGGGGGCAGACCCCCCCCCCCCCCCGTTTTTAACTCATTGGTGGCCAGTGCGGCCGCCCCCCCTCCCTCCCCTGTAGTTAACTCATTGGTGTCCAGTGAGCAGCACCTGCCAGGCAGCAGGGGGCAGTCATGTACACAGTTTTTCAGTATATTCTAACGCCTCTGTGTTAGAATATACTGTCGGATCTGAGTTTCACGATGGTGATGGGGACGCTTCAAGTTAAAATATACCCTCGGATTGGAGAAAACTCCAATCCAATGGTATAAAAGAACTCCAGACTTTACATTGAAAGTCAATGGGGACGGATCCGTTTGAAATGGCACCATATTGTGTTAACGTCAAACGGATCCGTCCCCATTGACTTTCATTGTATTTCAGGACGGATCCGTTTGGCTCCGCACGGCCAGGCGGACACCAAAACGACTTTTTTTTCATGTCCGTGGATCCTCCAAAAATCAAGGGAGACCCACGGACGAAAAACGGTCACGGATCACGGACCTACGGACCCTGTGTGCATGAGGCCTTACACTGTCTAATAGTATGATTCACAGTCAATATTATACAAATTTACTATTCTAGCGCATAGACCTTTATAAATTTGGAGTTTTGTAAATTTATCCAACTGTTTACACCACCTACCTGTATAAGTAGGTATAATTTTACTCCAAAATTCCTGGCGCATATTGGTGCATTTAGACCAGGCCCCCTTTGTGCCAAGCCCCATCCCCTTGTCGGGCGAGTGTGTAAAACAGTTGATAAATGTTATACAAACATGCACACTAGTTTTTTGGCACAATTACCCAAAGGGATAACTTAACATAACTGGAATACCCCTTCAACAATAAATTTGAGGGCCACAGTAGTCACATGTTGCTGTGGTTTTCGGCCGCATTGCAGCCATGTCAGTGCTGCCCTCCCTTAATAGCAGATCTAACAATGCTAAATGGCATTGGCATCAAATAATAACTGCACTAGTCATCCACTGAAAAAGAGTCTTTACTTATAGACTACATGACTATTGCCAGGGAGACGTTTAGTCATTGAAGGTGTTTTTGGCCCTGACTTGACTGGACGATGATTTGCCATGTTTGCTCATTATACTTATGTATTCATGTGTTCTATGATGTCTGTGACTGTAATTGTACAAATGGCTGAAGATATAGTTATATGACTCATTTAATGACGATAAGTCTCCACGCCAGCACATCTCGTTCACCTGGTTTGTAGATTATAAATGGTATTTTTGTCATTCTGAGACAGGAAAATCACTTTGGTTGGAAGAACTGTGTCAGAACTTCGGCTTATTGTGTCTGATTGCATTAAACATTCGCATCTTACTCATGTATGGCCATATTTCAGTGTTCTGTCAGGATGGCTAGCATGGCTTCTTTAGTATGTGGGTGTCACTAGCTGCGTGATGGACATCCACAAGGGTTCTGTATGGACCTGGCCTTAGGCCTTATTCACACGTCTGTGATGACATCTGTGGCAAGATGATCAGTGGTTCTTCCATGAAGATATCCGTTGCTCTCTCTGTGTGTCATACGTCTTCCCCAGACGTGGCTAGGCTGAAAATTAATTTCAAGAGCATGCCCTACCAAGGGTCTGTGAAAACGACCAACCATGGACTTCAATGGGCATCTCTGCTTTACATTTCAGACCAAAATAGTTTCTGGATTTTACTCTTACCCATGGTCAGTGGAAAATCACAGATGTGTGAATTAACACTGTAAAATCAATCGGCATGTGGAGACCACGGACAGCGCTGTCTGTGATTCACGGACATGTGAATAAAGGCTTCTGAAATTATCAGTGGGTGGTAGATGACTTGGCTCAGGCTCAACAAAAACTAGCTCACTTCTGCCTGGCACTGATTGCTAATGTTAAAGGGGGTCTCTCACCTTGCTTTTGCTCATTAAACTTAGCATAGTGGTAGTGTTAAATTTAAATTGTTACCTTTCTTAGGCTACTTTCATACTTGCGTTTTTGCCTGATCTGTCATGGATCAGCAAAAACGTTTTGCTCTGCATCCAATGACAGAAAAAAAACCACAGCATGCTGCGGTTTGCTCTCCGGTATGGGAACGCAGCCAAATGGAATAGAATGCATTTTGGTGCATTCAGTTCTGTTCAGTTCAGTTTTGTCCCCATTGACAATAAATGGGGACAAAATGGAAGCGTTTTTCTCTGGTATTGAGACCCTATGACGGAACTCAATACAGGAAAATGGAAACGCAAGTGGTAAACCGTTATTTCCATTAGCAGAAAAAGTAGTTTGAACACATAAGCAAATGAGTTGTTCAAGGCACCAAGAGTGGGCCCTTTTCCCTCGGTGCACCATTGTTCCTTCCTCTTCTCATCAAGCTTCTCCCATCCCTCAGTGATTGACAGTGTCAGGCTTCTGGGAACTGATCTCACCTGACCTCATAAACTCGCATGTGCACCTTGCATGAAATTTTCTGTACATGCACAGTAGATCATCCCATTCCACCCTAGAGAGAAAAGGTATACTGCGCATGCATCAAATCGAGATTACTGGGCCCAGCAAGAGCAGTTCTCAGTCTCCAGCTTCATACATTTTTTCACGGCTGCGCCTAGTACTGCAGCTCAATCCCATTTACTTGAATTAGACAGAGCTGCAGAGAGTTGTAGTGCTAAGCGCAGACAACACAAAATGTACATAGCTGGACCTGGTAAATGATAAAGGGCATGCATCGCCACAGCCCCCAGAGTCATCATGGGAGTGCTGGGAGTCAAGTCCCTCCAATCTGATATTCATGGTCTATTTCATGGATAGGCCATCAATATCTAAATCCCAGAAAACCACTTATTAGAAAGAAAGGTCAGTCAGAGTATTAAGTTACTGCAGAATTCTGGGTTATATACGATTACCTCCTCCAGGGACAGGAAATGATCCCTAAGCAACCATCACAGGAATCCATCTCCAATGATGAGATGCAAATTATAAAAATTTCCAATAGACCACTGAGTATGGATGACATTAAAGTCCTAAAGAGAGGCATGTCTTTTGTACCCACTAACAAATTTGACCTATTTAAATGGGTCAAGGATTTGAATCTTTTTGTGCGTAATCTGAAATGGAATGTTTTTTTTTGTTTTTTTTTTTGCTACTCACGACAAGAGACAATGTACACAATTGGGGATTGAGTTAGGGGACTTACAAGATGTCCAAGTCCTTGTGGGGCTCTGGAAAGAAAGTAATAGGGATCCCGGTGAGGGCCCATTCACCCAGTTGAGACCACCGTCGACAATCAACCCGCCAATTAGTGACCATATGCCTATGGACGTGTTCCTCAGGGTGGTCACAGACCAACTGGCCACCTTAGAGGGACACGACTTTGGGTACAATAATTTGACTAGTGCGGAGTGGGAGGCCCTGCTCAGTCTGCAAAATGATAAATCGATCGTGATAAAACCTTCAGATAAGGGAGGTAACATTGTCATTCTAGACATTGATCAATACACTAAGATGTGTCTCAGAATTCTGAATTACAGAAAGTGTTATGATATCCTCCCCAACGATCCATCAATATCCGATCGATCTGAGCTCAATTGCATTCTAAGAGAAGCCCTCCAACATAGGCTGATTAGTAGTTCTGAATTGGGCTTTTTATTACCACCATTCCCACAGATGGCATGCTTCTATGGTCACAAAGTGCACAAAGGCCTGGTACCCCTTAAAGGGAGACCCATAGTCTCAGGGACTAATAGCCTCACTCATCCAGTAAGTACCTATGTGGTAATCTTGAGACCGTTCGTCATTGCTCTCACGTCTTATGTCCGCGACTCCATGGAGGTCATCAAAAGAGTTGATGGCCTCCATGTTGAGCATGACGTGTTATTGGCAAGTTTGGACGTGGAAGCCCTATACAACTCTATACCCCATGATAGGGCTTGTGAAGTGGTCTCGGGTTTTCTACAGGAAAGAGGTACTTATTTGGGGCGTCATAACGATTTTGTCCTTAAATTGTTACGTTTTATTCTTGAACCCAACTCCTTCCTGTTTAACAATAAGGTTTACCACCAGGTAAAAGGTGTTGCAATGGGAAGCCCTTGTGCTCCAACATTTGCAAATCTATACCTGGGTGGTTGGAAATGTGAAGTTGTGTTTGGAGAGACCATAGGAGATTTTGTGTCATCGATTCTCCTATGGGTGAGGTATATCGATGATATACAGATTTTTTGGAAAGGCAATGAAGATACCTTTGCCCAGTTTGTCCAATGTCTCAACATCAATGATTGGGGGCTTTACTTTACATCTGGGATACAGCCCACTACCATCACGTTTTTGGATCTCAATATTTTCAAAGATCAAAATGGTGACATAGGCACACGCCTTTTTCGGAAAAAGACGGCCACCAACAATTTGTTGGACTGGCGTAGTTGTCACCCAAGGGCCCTGAAACAAGGGATCCTTAAAGGAAAATATTTACGCATTCGTCGTAATTGTTCTACTATTCAGGATTTCCAGGTGGCTGCTGGTGACCTTTAGATCAAGATTCAAAAACCGGGGGTACCCAGAGAACACTTTGAGACAGGCATACCATCATGGCTTTGAGCAGTAACAGGAAAACCCTACTCAATCCCCGGTTGCGGCCGGATACTTCTGACCACATTCGCATTATAGAAGATTTTGATGAGTCCCATGAAACCCATCAGACAAATTCTGTCACAATTCTGGGGCATTTTGAAAGCAGACCCGGATGTGGGTTACCTAGTGGGTGACAATCCCTCAATTACCTTTAGGAGAGGCAGAGGACGTAACATCAGTGAGAGACTAGTGCACAGTCTACAGGGAGTGCAGAATTATTAGGCAAGTTGTATTTTTGAGGATTAATTTTATTATTGAACAACAACCATGTTCTCAATGAACCCAAAAAACTCATTAATATCAAAGCTGAATATTTTTGGAAGTAGTTTTTAGTTTGTTTTTAGTTTTAGCTATTTTAGGGGATATCTGTGTGTGCAGGTGACTATTACTGTGCATAATTATTAGGCAACTTAACAAAAAACAAATATATACCCATTTCAATTATTTATTTTTACCAGTGAAACCAATATAACATCTCAACATTCACAAATATACATTTCTGACATTCAAAAACAAAACAAAAACAAATCAGTGACCAATATAGCCACCTTTCTTTGCAAGGACACTCAAAAGCCTGCCATCCATGGATTCTGTCAGTGTTTTGATCTGTTCACCATCAACATTGCGTGCAGCAGCAACCACAGCCTCCCAGACACTGTTCAGAGAGGTGTACTGTTTTCCCTCCTTGTAAATCTCACATTTGATCATGGACCACAGGTTCTCAATGGGGTTCAGATCAGGTGAACAAGGAGGCCATGTCATTAGATTTTCTTCTTTTATACCCTTTCTTGACAGCCACGCTGTGGAGTACTTGGACGCGTGTGATGGAGCATTGTCCTGCATGAAAATCATGTTTTTCTTGAAGGATGCAGACTTCTTCCTGTACCACTGCTTGAAGAAGGTGTCTTCCAGAAACTGGCAGTAGGACTGGGAGTTGAGCTTGACTCCATCCTCAACCCGAAAAGGCCCCACAAGCTCATCTTTGATGATACCAGCCCAAACCAGTACTCCACCTCCACCTTTCTGGCGTCTGAGTCGGACTGGAGCTCTCTGCCCTTTACCAATCCAGCCACGGGCCCATCCATCTGGCCCATCAAGACTCACTCTCATTTCATCAGTCCATAAAACCTTAGAAAAATCAGTCTTGAGATATTTCTTGGCCCAGTCTTGACGTTTCAGCTTGTGTGTCTTGTTCAGTGGTGGTCGTCTTTCAGCCTTTCTTACCTTGGCCATGTCTCTGAGTATTGCACACCTTGTGCTTTTGGGCACTCCAGTGATGTTGCAGCTCTGAAATATGGCCAAACTGGTGGCAAGTGGCATCTTGGCAGCTGCACGCTTGACTTTTCTCAGTTCATGGGCAGTTATTTTGTGCCTTGGTTTTTCCACACGCTTCTTGCGACCCTGTTGACTATTTTGAATGAAACGCTTGATTGTTCGATGATCACGCTTCAGAAGCTTTGCAATTTTAAGAGTGCTGCATCCCTCTGCAAGATATCTCACTATTTTTGACTTTTCTGAGCCTGTCAAGTCCTTCTTTTGACCCATTTTGCCAAAGGAAAGGAAGTTGCCTAATAATTATGCACACCTGATATAGGGTGTTGATGTCATTAGACCACACCCCTTCTCATTACAGAGATGCACATCACCTAATATGCTTAATTGGTAGTAGGCTTTTGAGCCTATACAGCTTGGTGTAAGACAACATGCATAAAGAGGATGATGTGGTCAAAATACTCATTTGCCTAATAATTCTGCACTCCCTGTATATACCCCAATGGCTAAATCCACTAACCCCTTTAGGGTCCAGCTAATGGGTACTTTCAAGTGCTCTGGCTGCATTGCGTGTAGTTCAATTAAAAGAGGTAAAACCTTTACGAGCACCACGACTAGACTTTTCGGCTGAATACTGTCTGACCTAATGGCCTCAATGACCATATATCATATTTGTGCTTCCTGTAGTTTGATCATTGAATCTTTTGAGCATCCTACCATCATGGATAGGCTTGAGATGTAGCCATCTTTCTGGTTGGCACTCAGTGCCATTCCTGTTACCTTGGGTCATAATTATGGCTTCCAATTGAGATATGTCTCATGTTCTCTCTGGGGTTATGATAGGATGTATATGTTATACCATTTCAAAGGCTAATCTCTGGATTCATATCAGTTTTTTTTCCTTCTAGTTACATATATAGATTCATATTTACAGTATGTGCTGTGTCATTATTTACATACTACAAGTATTGCCCATGTGTCTTATTGTCCAACTGTCCCTTGTCAGTCCAAACCCCCCTCCCCTTAACCTTCTAATATCCGCCTTTTTTCCTATAGAGCGCTGTTTCTAAACGGCTCCTCCCCCCTTCTTTGACAGTGCGTCGATCCATGCGGGTCACGTGACGTTTGAAATGCGTAGAGCTGTACCAGTACTTAGATATGTAGCCCTAGATCAGATAGGGCGTTTGTATTAATATCTCATAAGGTCTGAGTATTTTTGCATCCTGTCAGCTACTTCAACAGCAGCGTGTGTGACGGTCTGCTTAGATACAGCAGTGGGGCATATTCTATGTATCAGCTACAGACCAGCAGTTAATGAGATAGACCTTGCACCACTGGTTGTCTAGATTGGTTGGGGTATAGGTTGGCCCAGGGTTTATGGTGACTCTTACCCTGTGGCTAGGATGATAATACCTGCCCAGCCTGCGTGAACAACGGTGTTGTAGGGTAGTAACAAAGTCTAGTTTTATTTATTTACCCCCACAACCCTGTGACTACATAAAGATTTTTGTTTTGATCCTTTTTAACATCTCTTTTTGTCAGCATATTATATACAGTTATACCTACATGGAGTGACTTGTGGAGTTTAAAAGGGTTTTCCGGTTGTGAAAAGTTATTCTCTATCCACAGAATAGGGGATAACTATCAGACTGGTGGGGGTCCTAGTGCTGTGACTCCCAGGGATCACAAGAACAGGGGCCCAGTACGCTGCAGAGACCCCCTGAAGTAGACGAAGTGGCAGATCAGAAAAGCTCACTGTTGCTCCATTCATTTCTATGGGAGCACCGGAGATAGCCAATTACAGCGCTTGGCTATCTTCATCGCTCCCATAGAAATGAAAGGAATGGCGGCGTGCTTTTCCAACCAACTGCCCTCGTTCTCGCGATTGTGGGGGCCACAGCAGTAGAACCCCCACTAGGTAATAGGGGATAACTTTCTATGACCAGAATACCCCTTTTATTCCTTTAAATCATAAGTTAAGCAAGTCAATCATTTGTTCATAATCATTTTCACCATAGTGGTGATTTATTAAATTGGCTTTTTCCTGTTCCTCTTCCACCTAGGGGACAGTACGTTTGTTTTAAATTTCTTACTGTTTAAGTATTTGTATAACATTTTTAGGGTAGTTTTTTCTTCAGTCTGTATCTGCTGGCATCTTTCCTCTCCCGGTGGTCACAGCCTAAATAGTTGTCACCCTCTCCGCTCTCCATGCCTCTCATGGCCGCACCCCCCTCTTTCCTTCTGTACTTGCTTTTGTGCTTCCATAGAGTATGCATGCTCTCCACAGCTTTTAAAGGGCCAGTGCATACCCAAACTAATCTGTCTCTAGTCTATGACAGTGTTCCTTTGGGCATATATGGCACCTTCCCTTTTGGGAAAGTGCCTAAGCAATAAGATTCCTGGCTTTCCTAGTTCCTGCAAGGTATTCTGTTACTTTGTGTTCTGACCTCACATGTCCTGACCTCTGCCTGTTAACTAAATGGATCTTGTGCTGCCCATCCTTATCTGTTGCCTGTTTTACCATATTGCACAAACTGTTGCCCAATGACCATGTCTCTGCCTGTCTCCTTAGTACCATGCATCGGTGTCTCTAGATACTAATTACAGTCACAGAAAGAATTGTACTAATTGTTAGTAAGTGAGAGTGACCTTCATATTCTCATCTAACAGCCATAGGATGCATTTACCCGATTCCTGGAAGCCAAAGCAATTAGGTTTTGTCACCTTCACTTCCTGGAATCTAGTGAATGAATGCAAACCATCCAAAATCATTGCAGAGGTTGTTCTATCACTTTTCACTCATTTATTTGCAGCTACTGAAATGAGTAATGTAAAGGATAAATCGTAACATTGTAATAACCTAAAGAGCACAACACGAAGAATACTGCTAGAGAAGTCCTGCACAAAAACATTAGGGAAAATTCAGGAAGACCTTGGGAGGAGTTTATCATGAGGGTAATATTTGAAGTCATTTTATTCCAAATTCCATCCCTCTTCACACTAATCCATCCATTCCCTTGTTGACAGACATGGCTAGGAGTCTGTATGTTGCTCTTGCCTGGCTGTAATCTCACACCTAGGACATGCATCAGTCGTATGCTCAGTACAGGTTCTTCTCTGTAGGGCATGAAAGACATGCTGTACTGTGCATGCGCTGACGTTCTTGAGCAGGCATGAGATAAGGGGCCAAGTGAAAATTGCTATACAGATGCCCCAAACAGCTGATCAGTGGGGGCTTCAAGTGTTTAACTCCCACTAGTCAATATTGATGACCTATCTGGAGGATAGGTAATCAATATCTAAAAGCTGGACAACCCCCTTTAAATTGGTCCTGTGAAAGATGTAGACCATATTTGAATAGAAGAGTTAGAAGAAAACCAAAAAGGGCTATATCCATCTGTAAGGGATAAGATTAATGACAAAAAGAAAACATTGAAACTATTAAAGCAAGAAAGTAGTGATGGGCATTAAAAATCATAAAGAAAAGACATTATATAAAACAAAAATGCAGCAAAGATGAAACTTAGTGACTCATAATGCGGGTGTGGATCCACTGTGCCACTGAATGGATTTGGCTTGGGACGTTGTTTAAGTGGTACCTGGTATTCCTATATGGGGATCTAGACTTCACTGCAGTGGACCATCAGTCCAGTACCTCTAGGAGTAATCCCCGTTCAGTGACTGTTGACCCAGATGGATATGGCCCTTTTTGGTTTTCTTCTAACTCTTCTATTAAAATTTGGTGTACATCTTTCACTTTACATGTTATTTATGTGCACATACTTTTACCGCTTTGGGAAAAGACCCAGTTTGTTACACAAAGAATTTTTAGAATCTTCCACTGAATATTTTACCTTTGTGCCTAAAACTTTAAAATAAGCAGAAGCTTACACAAAAACAATATAAAGATAAAGGTGTTCACATTTACTGCCAACTTCTAAATCAATAAGAGGTTGTGCTCCTAAAAACAAATGTGATAAAAAAAAACATAGGAGATTTATCATTGCTTTAATACGACTTTTGTGGCATTAGAAAGTTGCAGATTATGGCACTTGTCATATTTGCACCATACATTTTGACTTTTTGAGCTTACAAAAGTGGCAAGAAAAGGAAGCGAGCTTAGATGGAGCTTGTAGGATAACTTATCATGTATGCCAAAAACTGGTGTACGCTATAGCTCAAGTCTACCAGCCACCAACCGGCATAGATTTGAGTTTCTGCAGCATGGCGTGCGAGGGATATGCCTAGGAATGCCATGCGTTGTAACTTTCCCACAATCAGTTTATGTGTTATCAAAATCCCATTTTTTCAGAAATACAATTTATAATTTTTATAGTGTGTTAGATGTATTGCTAGTGAAGCGGTCAGAGGATTTTTACACCAAAGATACGGTATAGAGAGGAGGATAATGTAACATGTATAAACCTTATTAATGTTTGTGGCGGAGGGAGTGCTTTGTGTGACTTGACACCACAATCCGGCCACTCCAAAAAGCTCTATTTCATGGACAGAAAAAACAGTCCCCCGTATGTGACTGACAGTGGTCAAATATGATTACTGAGATAAAGGCAGTGATACCTTGGTCAAAAACCTTGGTGTCACCTAAAACCAAACAAGGACAGGAGGGTTATCATATGTTATCCTCCTGTCAGTTTATCACCCATTGAACAGCCCTTCCCCGCACACATGGGTTTCAGGCCTAAGCAGGAGCTGCAGACATATGTCAAATGTCAGTCCACTTAAGCACTCCTTTGATTTTGGTCAAGAGTTGGTTTCAAGACAAGACTAAGATCATGGCTTTTGACACAATCTAGCCCATGCTAGAGATATTTAAAGAATGGACGTATCACATGCAGCTATGTCTACAGAAGGCCCAGTAAAGGAAATGTAACAGAGATGCATGAAGGATATGTGCACTTCTGCAATGATTATTTTATATTTATTCATGCATCTAAAAAAAAGTCTAGATGATTTCACTGCCTCTGACCCTATTCTTGATAACGTGCAGATAATAGAAAAAATGGCAGAGGGAAGGGAGTTCCACACAACTACAAGATGTGACACACAGCTTTCTAAGGGTTGTCTAGCTGCTCAAAAATGCACCTTATGTGCCAGGACATAGAGCTGCTTTGGTGGACCCAGTGTGGCCAATACATTTATTTCAATGGCCCACACAGTGGCCCTGCAGGGACTGCTCTGTGGCTTCCCTGCTTACAACAGCTGTGAAAGCCAAAGTTGTCTTCATGAGATGACCCCTATTAATAAAGTATATTTGCCAGGTTGCTTCGCTCTTTATTTTAGAAGCTACTAGCAGAAGGACCCGGCTTTGCACGGGTATATTTTATCTATTTAATTTAATGTTTGTGTGTGTCGTTAAAAGATAACGACAGTATCCCCCATAACAGTGACCTCTCCAGCACCCTGCCACTTTAACAGTGACCTCCACAGTGCCTGCCCCTTTAACAGTGACCTTCACAGCGCCCGTCCCTTTAACAGTGACTTTAAGAGTGACCTCCACAGCACCCGCCCCTATAACAGTGACCTCCACTGCGCCCGTCCCTTTAACATTGACCTCCACCGCGCTCTGCCCCTTTAGTGCTAGGGCTACACGACGACATGTGTCGTGCAACATTTTGTCTCAACTATTTTTATAATTATAGGCTATGGTGTTGCACTGCAAAATGGATGCATATAGCAGTGTAGTTGTGCCATATGTGTCGTGCAACTTATTGTCGTCCTATAGCCCTAGCCTAAAGCTGACCTACAGCAGTGAAGAAAAATGGCTGGGTTGTTATGGAAACCTGGAGTAAAACTGTGCGTATGGCAGTTTGGAGAAAGACTTGCAGGCTTGTATTGGTTAATGCAGGTCAGTTGTTGGGAATATCTCAGGAACGGTACGTCCTAGAGAGCTGAGACCGGTCTAAAACCTTCCCGGACACCTGATGTACATGTATGCCAAATTTGGTGAAGATCGGTCCAGTTGTTTGGTCGCGCATAAAGAACAGACAGACATCTAGACAGACAGAAACTCATTTTTATATATATAAGAGATGGAGCAATACATAATGCTTGAAGAGTTGGACAAAACCTTGCTTCTACACTTGAGGTAATGTGTTTCTTTAGCCAGTGGCTGCACAATTTTTAAGGTCATACCTCCATTAACCCACAATTTCAGGCGTAGCCTCTATGTGGCATCCTAGCTTTATATATACTTACAATTGAATTTTGGATTTCATGGGAAACCTGCCCCTACAATACTACTTATATAGAATATATTTTTATTGCTTATGACATCAGGTATCACTCTTTCTTCTTTGTACACAGGAGATGAAGGTATGGAGATTAAAAAGCAGATCACTGGCATGAGGAGACTGTTAAATGACAGTACTGGACGGGTTTACCAGCGTGTTGGCAAGGAAGGCGAGAAACTCAAGGAAGGTGTGCATGATCTGGACATGAGTTGGACTGATAGTCTGAGCACTTCATGTGCTGCTGCTGCTGATCCCAGTCACTCAACACAGCCTCCATGGAACAATGTGCCAATCCAAACCAGCGAGTTTTCAGGACAGTATGGGACCCGATCTAAGACTGTGCAGAATCAGATGAAAAGTCCAGGAACTAATGGTATGTTTAGGGAAAATCTGTAGATGTAGAGTGACAGGTCAAGCAAATTGCATTGATCGCAATGAGTACATTTGCTGCATAGCTGTGTAGTGGACAATATTAAGTATGTGGTTTTAATACTCTGTTTATTCATCAGGTGAGTTACGAATGGTGAATTCAGTGTCAGAAGCAAAGTGCTGTACATGTAGCTGCCAACCCACTCTCCAGGCCATCCTTCAGGAGCTAAAAGCAATGAGGAAGTTCATGCAAGTACAGGCAGGTACTGTATTATATACCAGTTACATACTAGAAATCCTGCAAAACTGCATATTAACTTTTTATCTTTTCAACCCCTTCATTGCTTTATGTCATCAACTGCTAGACAAAGTGGATACAAAAAAAAAAACACCCAATATCAACTGTTATGTGATTGCTATGATATGACATTTAGGTCTCATGCACACGACAGTATGTATTTTTCTGTCTGCAAATTGTGGATCCACAAAATACGGATACCGTCCGTGTTGCATCCACATTTTCTGTACATCTATTGACTTCAATGGGTCTGTGGTCCGCATTTTACAGGCAAGTATAGGACATGTTCTATATTTTTGTGGAACAGACATATGGCTGCAGAAAGCACAAGAATCATCCGTGTGCTTTCCACATCCGTATGTCCGTTCCACAAAAAGGTAGAATATGTCTGCAAAAGGTGGACCACCAACCCATTAAAGTCAAGGGGTCTGCAAAAAAGAAAAGTGGATGGCACACAGACCACATCCTTATTTTGTGGATACGCGATTTGCGGACTGCAAACCGGATACGGTCGCGTGCATGAGGCCTTATTAATACTTTTGTTAGTTATTGATAAATCACACTCCTACATCATTTGGGAAAATCATTTTTAATATTGTCAATAGTTGCTCTTTAAATGGGATCCGCATTTCTAATGAATCAGGAGAAGGAAGAAGCATTACATAGGTGTAGTGAAGACAAAAATGGCACCTAAGTGCAGTTGCTATTTGCATACAGTCTGCTAAATTGTCCAAATCTACGCTGCTATCAGGAGCTCCAGGCACCCTTTCTTACAATGCAGTCATTTTGTAGACTGACATTACTGCCACAGCAACTATGTGTATGAAGCTATTTTCATCAGTGTTCATGGGGCAGAGTTAACTACTTGTGGACCAGCTTATGGAACGTCCAGCCCATAATAGAACAGTCCTATCCTATTTTTTTGGGGGACAAGGTGACTAAAAATTGTGAATCGTGCGGTTTTGATTTTTTTTATGTTACGGCGTTCGCCACATAGGAAATATTTTTTTAAATGTTTTAATAGTTCAGACTTTTTCGGGGGTGGCGATATGTAGTATGTCTATTTTTTATTGTTTTTAAATTTCATATGTAAAATTGGGAAAGGGGCAATTTAAACTTTTAGTATTTTTGTTTTTTTACCTTTAACTATTCCCCCTCTTTATGAGCTAGAATCCTTGTCCTATTCACCCTATTAGAGCACTATTAGGGTGAATAGCATTTCACACTCTCCCTGCTGCTCTGTGCACACAGCATCAGGGATGTTACCATGGCAGCCAGGGCTTCAGTAGCAGCCTGGCTGCCATAGTAACCGATCGGAGCCCCGCAATTACACTGCTGGGGCTCCGATCAGAACTGCCACTGCCACCAATGAAGAGGAGGGGAGGGGACCCTGTGACCACTACCACCAATAAATATAACAATGGGGGGAGTGGGTGTGTTGTGGCCACTGCGCAACCAATGATACTAATACGGGGGGGGGGGGGGGGTTGTTGAAGGTTGCACTGCATCACCAATAGCTATAATTTATTATACTGGGGGGGCGCACTGTGCCACCAATGAATGTAATTAACACATTAATTCAAGTATAGGAAGTAGCAGGTGCCGGCAGCACCCGGCCTCAATAACAGAGCATGTGATCCACTGAACTGTGGCAATTAACCCCTCAGGTGTGACACCTGATCGCCCTGTCATTGAGGCTTATTGTTACTGGTTATGTGATATCGCTGCCGACACCCGCTGCCTCCTATACTTTAATTAATGTGTTTTATATTCATTGGTGGCACAGTGGCCACAGTCCCTGCCCTCCACCTCCCTATCTTCCCATTGGTGGCAGCGGCAGCCACGTCACAGTGGG
Organism: Bufo gargarizans; assembly: GCF_014858855.1. Classification (NCBI taxonomy): domain Eukaryota; kingdom Metazoa; phylum Chordata; class Amphibia; order Anura; family Bufonidae; genus Bufo; species Bufo gargarizans. Next base: position 229,764,254 of record NC_058081.1, on the reverse strand, counting down.
CAGTGAGGGACTGCCTCCTTCTCCACTGTGCTAGTGAAGAGAACATGGCGCACTGAGAGTGGCGTGTGCCATGTTCTCTAACTGATACTAGCCTTTGCAGCCTAGTATCAGTAAATAGTAAGACCCGGTATCGTATCGATCCGGGTCTAAAAGTATCGATTGGGTATCGATACTTTGATACCCGATGCAACCCTAGTCCGCTCTTTTACTATCAATGACCTATCCTCAGAATAGGCTATCAATATCTGATTGACAGGGGTCTTAAACGCTGCACCCCACCAATCAGCTGTAAAATGTAAATACATGTAAATAAAGACGTAATAAAAATAAATTCATGAAATAGTAAAATGTCTGACTTTCAACATTTTATACGTGTTCTATGATCTATTATGAATAAAATAGGGGGTCTATGAGATTTGCTAATAATTGCATTCTGTTTAGGCCTCATGCACACGACTGTTATTTTGGTCCGAGTCGCAGTTTTTGCGGCTTGGATACGGACTCATTTACTTCAATGGGGCCGCAAAAGATGCGGACAGCACTCCGTGTGCTGTCCGCATCCGCTGCTCCGTTCTGTGGTCCGCCCAAAAATATAACCTTTCTTATTCTTGTCCAATTTGCGGACAAGAATAGGCAGTTATATCAATGGCTGTCCGCGCTGTTACGCAAAATGCGGAACGCACACGGACGCCATCCGTGTTTTGCGGATCCGCGATTTGCAGACCTCAAAACACACAACGGTCGTGTGCATGAGGCCTTAGTTTACATTTATTCACATTTTACACAGCGTGCCAACTTTTTTAGGAATTTGGTTTGCAAACAATTGGTCATTTTTTGATGACATGTTCCCTTTAAAAAAGTAAGCCTGTAAAATAATGTTAGATCGAAACAACTATGCATTAAATGGACTTCAACCAAAGACAAAGCAGCATATTTCATGGTGCTAGTATGAAAATCATTTGTGCTACTGGTGTGGGTAGCTACAGTTTAAAAAAAAGTTCTCCGGATATCTGGGACAACAATAAATTCCAAAACGGCTGCCAGTGGCACAGACCCAATAGTCATTATCGCCATAGACATCATACTCTATCACGCCGCAATCTCCAGCCTGTTTCTGAAAAGCTGATTACTTTTTTTAGCCTATTACATAATAAATTATTTTCTCAGCACAAGATCAATAATATAGAAAATGCAGAAAACACAGAGAAAGCTTTTTCCAATAAATAACCCGTGGAGCATGTACCCTGACTTCATTAAATGTATGAAATTTGTTTCTTTAATATAGTCAAACCAAGATTCCAGTAAACTAATTTGCAGTAAAGTCAGATCTTTTAAATGCTTCAGAAAGCTGAATAATGGAAATCGGGTATCCTGGTACTAAATGTCCCTTTAGCTTGATTACCTAAAGAAGAACTTCAGGATTTATTAAGGTTCCTTGGGGCAGTTATCTAGATATCTGTTCCTTACTAGTAGTCGAGTGGCTTTAAAGGATTTTTCTGGCTAAAAAAATCATTGATGGTCTTTCTGATAGCGAGGACGCCCTCACCACTCAGCAGAATGTATGGCACATAGTCACAGTGGACAGGGCTAGGAGTTTCCTGGTTTATACACCAAACATTCAGAGGCGTTGTAAACAGAGCCTTACTTGTAACGTGTTGTAATCTGCTTCAGTACATACAGTCCATGCAGGAGCTCTTGAGTCACAGAAAAGCATCATTTATAATTGATCTTGCCCTAATGTGTTGAAATTTCAGGTGTGTTATATGGAAATCTTCTTACACCACAATCTCTTATTTTCATAAATCACAACAAATAACATGACAGAGATGAGATATGTTGGATATAGTTTTTTGGCATGTGTAAAAATGTTTGCCTTCCCCCCTATTTAGAGAAGAAGAATTTAAGCATCGAAAAATCCAGGCATTTCAATATGGCCAATGTATCAGTTGGTACAATATATAATTTCTGAGTTTACATGTCGATATCATCTACATACAGTACAGACCAAAAGTTTGGACACACCTTCTCATTCAAAGAGTTTTCTTTATTTTCATGAATATGAAAATTGTAGATTCACACTGAAGGCATCAAAACTATGAATTAATTATATACGTGGAATTATATACATAACAAAAAAGTGTGAAACAACTGAAAATATGTCATATTCTAGGTTCTTCAAAGTAGCCACCTTTTGCTTTGATTACTGCTTTGCACACTCTTGGCATTCTCTTGTTAGGCTTCAAGAGGTAGTCACCTGAAATGGTTTTCACTTCACAGGTGTGCCCTGTCAGGTTTAATAAGTGGGATTTCTTGCCTTATAAATGGGGTTGGGACCATCAGTTGCCTTGTGGAGAAGTCAGGTGGATACACAGCTGATAGTCCTACTGAATAGACTGTTAGCTGCTTTTTTCTTGCCATAATACAAATTCTAAGTAAAGAAAAACGAGTGGCCATCAATACTTTAAGAAATGAAGGTCAGTCAGTCCGAAAAATTGGGAAAACTTTGAAAGTGTCCCCAAGTGCAGTCACAAAAACCATCAAGCGCTACAAAGAAACTGGCTCACATGCGGACTGCCCCAGGAAAGGAAGACCAAGAGTCACCTCTGCTGCGGAGGATAAGTTCATTCGAGTCACCAGCCTCAGAAATCACAGGTTAACAGCAGCTCAGATTAGAGACCAGGTAAATGCCACACAGAGTTCTAGCAACAGACACATCTCTAGAACAACTGTTAAAAGGAGACTGTGTGAATCAGGCCTTCATGGTAGAATATCTGCTAGGAAACCACTACTAAGGACAGTCAACAAGCAGAAGAGACTTGTTTGGGCTAAAGAACACAAGGAATGGACATTAGACCAGTGGAAATCTGTGCTTTGGTCTGATGAGTCCAAATTTGAGATCTTTGGTTCCAACCACCGTGTCTTTGTGCGATGCGGAAAAGGAGAACGGATGGACTCTACATGCCTGGTTCCCACCGTGAAGCATGGAGGAGGAGGTGTGATGGTGTGGGGGTGCTTTGCTGGTGACACTGTTGGGGATTTATTCAAAATTGAAGGCATAGTGAACCAGCATGACTACCACAGCATCTTGCAGCGGCATGCTATTCGATCCGGTTTGCGTTTAGTTGGACCATCATTTATTTTTCAACAGGACAATGACCCCAAACACACCTCCAGGCTGTGTAAGGGCTATTTCACCATGAAGGAGAGTGATGGGGTGCTCCGCCAGATGACCTGGCCTCCACAGTTCCCGGACCTGAACCCAATCGAGATGGTTTGGGGTGAGCTGGACTGCACAGTGAAGGCAAAAGGGCCAACAAGTGCTAAGCATCTCTGGGAACTCCTTCAAGACAGTTGGAAGACCATTTCAGGTGACTACCTCTTGAAGCTCATCAAGAGAATGCCAAGAGTGTGCAAAGCAGTAATCAAAGCAAAAGGTGGCTACTTTGAAGAACCTAGAATATGACATATTTTCAGTTGTTTCACACTTTTTTGTTATGTATATAATTCCACATGTGTTAATTCATAGTTTTGATGCCTTCAGTGTGAATCTACAATTTTCATAGTCATGAAAATAAAGAAATGAGAAGGTGTGTCCAAACTGAATGAGAAGGTGTGTCCAAACTTTTGGTCTGTACTGTATATCATTAAGCCATTTTGAAACTGCTTTGCATTACTTCTTTTGAACCTGAGTTTCACAATTTAGCAGGCTTCAGAGCTAAATCTCCCAGCATTTCTTGGAGGCTCAATGTCTTAACTGGTGATTTCCATTATGGGAAGTGTAATTTTTTTTCACCAGGCACAGAACTAGAACCAAAAATAACCTAAATGCACATTTACATGCACTGAGCGAGCAGGCAATTATCAGAAAGGAAGTGTTCCTTGCTGATAACTGCCTGCTCATCAGTGGAGGTCAAGAGGTGCATTTACCGGTATATGTAACTATCACCTCCATCGTATGGGGATGAGCAATAGCTACTGCGATCGTTTGTGGTATTGTTCGATCACAGTAAGTGCATTGTAAATCCACCAGAACTCTCCTCGAAAGCAAAGTGCATCAGAGATAACTGCATTATAGGAGTCATCTGTCCTGTATTAATGGTTAAACAACTATTGAACAAACAACTATCTGGTGAACTATGATTTCACATACACAGCTGTAGACATTTTATTCCACATCGGCCATCATTCAAACTGCATGTTAAAGGACACCAGGTGAAGAACAATGTTTCCAGGACAAAAAATGCATTAAGATTAAATATCTGTAAGGGTGGGTTCACACTAGCTTTAGGGATTCCGTTATGGATTTCCATTATAACATGGTTATAACGGAAAATAACGTTATACCCAGACAGAATGCTAAACGTAAGTCTTTAACCACTTCAGCCCCGCTAGGTGAAACCCCCTTCATGACCAGGCCACTTTTTACACTTCGGCACTACACTACTTTCACCGTTTATCGCTCGGTCATGCAACTTACCACCCAAATGAATTTTACCTCCTTTTCTTCTCACTAATGGAGCTTTCATTTGGTGGTATTTTATTGCTGCTGACATTTTTACTTTTTTTGTTATTAATCAAAATGTAACGATTTTTTTGCAAAAAAATGACATTTTTCACTTTCAGCTGTGAAATTTTGCAAAAAAAACGACATCCATATATAAATTTTTCGCTAAATTTATAGTTCTACATGTCTTTGATAAAAAAAAAATGTTTGGGCAAAAAAAAAATGGTTTGGGTAAAAGTTATAGCATTTACAAACTATGGTACAAAAATGTGAATTTCCGCTTTTTGAAACGGCTCTGATTTTCTGAGCACCTGTCATGTTTCCTGAGGTTCTACAATGCCCAAACAGTAGAAAAACCCCACAAATGACCCCATTTCGGAAAGTAGACACCCTAAGGTATTCGCTGATGGGCATAGTGAGTTCATAGAACTTTTTATTTTTTGTCACAAGTTAGCGGAAAATGATGATGATTTTTTTTTTTTTTTTTTTTTCTTACAAAGTCTCATATTCCACTAACTTGCGACAAAAAATAAAAAATTCTAGGAACTCACCATGCCCCTCACAGAATACCTTGGGGTGTCTTCTTTCCAAAATGGGGTCACTTGTGGCGTAGTTATACTGCCCTGGCAATTTAGGGGCCCAAATGTGTGAGAAGAACTTTGCAATCAAAATGTGTAAGAAATGACCGGTGAAATCTGAAAGGTGCACTTTGGAATATGCGCCCCTTTGCCCACCTTGGCAGCAAAAAAGTGTCACACATGTGGTATCGCCGTACTCAGGAGAAGTTGGGGAATGTGTTTTGGGGTGTCATTTTACATATACCCATGCTGGGTGAGAGAAATATCTTGGCAAAAGACAACTTTTCCCATTTTTTTATACAAAGTTGGCATTTGACCAAGATATTTTTCTCACCCAGCATGGGTATATGTAAAATGACACCCCAAAACACATTGCCCAACTTCTCCTGAGTACGGCGATAGCAGATGTGTCACACTTTTTTGCTGCCAAGGTGGGCAAAGGGGCACATATTCCAAAGTGCACCTTTCGGATTTTGCAGGGCATTTTTTACACATTTTGATTGCAAAGTTCTTCTCACACATTTGGGCCCCTAAATTGCCAGGGCAGTATAACTACGCCACAAGTGACCCCATTTTGGAAAGAAGACACCCTAAGGTATTCCGTGAGGGGCACTGCGAGTTCCTAGAATTTTTTATTTTTTGTCACAAGTTAGCGGAAAATGATGATTTTTTTTTTTTTCTCTTTTTTCCTTACAAAGTCTCATATTCCACTAACTTGCGACAAAAAATAAAAAATTCTAGGAACTCGCCATGCCCCTCACGGAATACCATGGGGTGTCTTCTTTCCAAAATGGGGTCACTTGTGGCGTAGTTATACTGCCCTGGCAATTTAGGGGCCCAAATGTGTGAGAAGTACTTTGCAATCAAAATCTGTAAAAAATGACCGGTGAAATCCGAAAGGTGCACTTTGGAATATGTGCCCCTTTGCCCACCTTGGCATCAAAAAAGTGTCACACATCTGGTATCGCCGTACTCAGGAGAAGTTGGGGAATGTGTTTTGGGCTGTCATTTTACATATACCCATGCTGGGTGAGAGAAATATCTTGGCAAAAGACAACTTTTCCAATTTTTTTATACAAAGTTGGCATTTGACCAAGATATTTTTCTCACCCAGCATGGGTATATGTAAAATGACACCCCAAAACACATTGCCCAACTTCTCCTGAGTACGGCGATACCAGATGTGTCACACTTTTTTGCTGCCAAGGTGGGCAAAGGGGCACATATTCCAAAGTGCACCTTTCGGATTTTGCAGGGCATTTTTTACACATTTTGATTGCAAAGTTCTTCTCACATATTTGGGCCCCTAAATTGCCAGGGCAGTATAACTACGCCACAAGTGACCCCATTTTGGAAAGAAGACACCCCAAGGTATTCCGTGAGGGGCACTGCGAGTTCCTAGAATTTTTTATTTTTTGTCGCAAGTTAGTGGAATATGAGACTTTGTAAGGAAAAAAGAAAAAAAAAAAGAAAAATCATCATTTTCCGCTAAATTGTGACAAAAAATAAAAAATTCTAGGAACTCGCCGTGCCCCCCACGGAATACCTTGGGGTGTCTTCTTTCCAAAATGGGGTCACTTGTGGCGTAGTTATACTGCCCTGGCAATTTAGGGGCCCAAATGTGTAAGAAGTACCTTGAAATCAAAATGTGTAAAAAATGGCCTGCGAAATCTGAAAGGTGCCCCTTTGCCCACCTTGGCTGCAAAAAAGTGTCACACATGTGGTATCGCCGTACTCAGGAGAAGTTGGGGAATGTGTTTTGGGGGGTCATTTTACATATACCCATGCTGGGTGAGAGAAATATCTTGGCAAAAGACAACTTTTCCCATTTTTTTTATACAAAGTTGGCATTTGACCAAGATACTTTTCTCACCCAGCATGGGTATATGTAAAATGACACCCCAAAACACATTCCCCAACTTCTCCTGAGTACGGCGATACCACATGTGTGACACTTTTTTGCAGCCTAGATGCGCAAAGGGGCCAAAATTCCTTTTAGGAGGGCATTTTTAGACATTTGGATCCCAGACTTCTTCTCACACTTTCGGGCCCCTAAAAAGCCAGGGCAGTATAAATACCCCACATGTGACCCCACTTTGGAAAGAAGACACCCCGAGGTATTCAATGAGGGGCCTGGCGAGTTCCTAGAATTTTTTTTTTTTTTGCATAAGTTAGCGGATATTGATTTTTTTTGTTTTTTTTCTCACAAAGTCTCACTTTCCGCTAACTTAGGACAAAAATTTCAATCTTTCATGGACTCAATATGCCCCTCACGGAATACCTTGGGGTGTCTTCTTTCCGAAATGGGGTCACATGTGGGGTATTTATACTGCCCTGGCTTTTTAGGGGCCCTAAAGCGTGAGAAGTCTGGAATATAAATGTCTAAAAATGTTTACGCATTTGGATTCCGTGAGGGGTATGGTGCGTCCATGTGAGATTTTATTTTTTGACACAAGTTAGTGGAATATGAGACTTAGTAAGAAAAAACAAAAACAAACAAAAAATTTCCGCTAACTTGTGCCAAAAAAAATGGCTGAATGGAGCCTTACCAGGGGGGGAGTGATCAATGACAGGGGGGTGATCAATGACAGGGGGGTGATCACCCATATAGACTCCCTGATCACCCCCTGTCATTGATCACCCCCCCCTGTAAGGCTCCATTCAGACATCCGCATGATTTTTTTACGGATCCATGGATACATGGATCGGATCCACAAAACGCATGCGGACGTCTGAATGGAGCCTTACAGGGGGGTTATCAATGACAGGGGGTGATCAGGGTAATCACCCCCCTGTCACTGATCACCCCCCCTGTAAGGCTCCATTCAGACGTCCGCATGATTTTTACGGATCCATGGATACATGGATCGGATCCACAGAACGCATGCGGACGTCTGAATGGAGCCTTACAGGGGGGTTATCAATGACAGGGGGTGATCAGGGTAATCAGGGTGATCACCCCCCTGTCACTGATCACCCCCCCTGTAAGGCTCCATTCAGACATCCGCATGATTTTTTACGGATCCATGGATACATGGATCGGATCCACAAAACGCATGCGGACGTCTGAATGGAGCCTTACAGGGGGGTTATCAATGACAGGGGGTGATCAGGGTAATCAGGGTGATCACCCCCCTGTCACTGATCACCCCCCTGTAAGGCTCCATTCAGACATCCGCATGATTTTTTACGGATCCATGGATACATGGATCGGATCCACAGAACGCATGCGGACGTCTGAATGGAGCCTTACAGGGGGGTTATCAATGACAGGGGGTGATCAGGGTAATCAGGGTGATCACCCCCCTGTCACTGATCACCCCCCCTGTAAGGCTCCATTCAGACATCCGCATGATTTTTTACGGATCCATGGATACATGGATCGGATCCACAGAACGCATGCAGACGTCTGAATGGAGCCTTACAGGGGGGTTATCAATGACAGGGGGTGATCAGGGTAATCAGGGTGATCACCCCCCTGTCACTGATCACCCCCCCTGTAAGGCTCCATTCAGACATCCGCATGATTTTTTACGGATCCATGGATACATGGATCGGATCCACAAAACGCATGCGGACGTCTGAATGGAGCCTTACAGGGGGGTTATCAATGACAGGGGGTGATCAGGGTAATCAGGGTGATCACCCCCCTGTCACTGATCACCCCCCTGTAAGGCTCCATTCAGACATCCGCATGATTTTTTACGGATCCATGGATACATGGATCGGATCCACAGAACGCATGCGGACGTCTGAATGGAGCCTTACAGGGGGGTTATCAATGACAGGGGGTGATCAGGGTAATCAGGGTGATCACCCCCCTGTCACTGATCACCCCCCCTGTAAGGCTCCATTCAGACATCCGCATGATTTTTTACGGATCCATGGATACATGGATCGGATCCACAGAACGCATGCGGACGTCTGAATGGAGCCTTACAGGGGGGTTATCAATGACAGGGGGTGATCAGGGTAATCAGGGTGATCACCCCCCTGTCACTGATCACCCCCCCTGTAAGGCTCCATTCAGACATCCGCATGATTTTTTACGGATCCATGGATACATGGATCGGATCCACAGAACGCATGCGGACGTCTGAATGGAGCCTTACAGGGGGGTTATCAATGACAGGGGGTGATCAGGGTAATCAGGGTGATCACCCCCCTGTCACTGATCACCCCCCCTGTAAGGCTCCATTCAGACGTCCGCATGATTTTTACGGATCCATGGATCCATGGATCGGATCCGTAAAAATCATGCGGACGTCTGAATGGAGCCTGACAGGGGGGTGATCAATGACAGGGGGTGATCAGGGAGTGTATATGGGTGATCACCCCCCTGTAAGGCTCCATTCAGACGTCCGCATGATTTTTACGGATCCATGGATACATGGATCGGATCCGTAAAAATCATGCGGACGTCTGAATGGAGCCTGACAGGGCGGTGATCAATGACAGGGGGTGATCAGGGAGTGTATATGGGTGATCACCCGCCTGTCATTGATCACCCCCCTGTAAGGCTCCATTCAGACGTCCGCATGATTTTTACGGATCCATGGATACATGGATCGGATCCGTAAAAATCATGCGGACGTCTGAACGGAGCCTGACAGGGGGGTGATCAATGACAGGGCGGTGATCAATGACAGGGGGGTGATCAGGGAGTTTATATGGGGTGATCAGGGGTTTATAAGGGGTTAATAAGTGACCGGGGGGGGGGGGGGGGTGTAGTGTAGTGTAGTGTGGTGTTTGGTGGGACTGTACTGACCTACCTGAGTCCTCTGGTGGTCGATCCTAACAAAAGGGACCACCAGAGGACCAGGTAGGAGGTATATTAGACGCTGTTATGAAAACAGCGTCTAATATACCTGTTAGGGGTTAAAAAATTCGGATCTCCAGCCTGCCAGCGAGCGATCGCCGCTGGCAGGCTGGAGATCCACTCGCTTACCTTCCGTTCCTGTGAGCGCGCGCGCCTGTGTGCGCGCGTTCACAGGAAATCTCGCGTCTCGCGAGATGACGCGCCGATGCGTCCAGGAGGAGAAAAGCAACCACCTTCCGGACGCATCGGCGCGTTAGGCGGTCCGGAGGTGGTTAAAAGGCATTCGGTTTGCTTTCCGTCCTAATAGAAGTCTATGGGAAAGCATAATGGATCCGTCTGGGTCCCGTTATGTAAGACAGAAAACAAAGTCCTGTCGACGGACTTTGTTTTCTGTCTTGCATAATGGGACCCAGACAGTTCCATTTTGATTCCCATAGACTTCTAATTGGACGGAGCGCAAACCGAATGCCTTTTAAAGGCTTCCGTTTTGCATTCCGTCATAATACAAGTCTATGGGCAGAAGAACGGAGCCATCCTTCCGTCTTATAGATTCCCTTATTTTCTGTTATAACCATGTTATAAGGGAAGCCGTAACGGAATCTCTAACGCTAGTGTGAACCCACCCTAATATAGATGAGACAACAAACAAAAAGGCCACTAACACAATTTTAAGAATATGTATATAGTACTAGTAGCATGGAATACAGTCCGGTAGATAAAATAAAATTACACTGCGGGCCCTGCGGCTCAAAATAAACGGAAATATACACATAATAATATATCCACCGGGTGATAATGTAAGATGTCTCTGAATATTCGATATGAACAAAAACAAATTGATTGCATGGAGCCTCTTTTAGGTGTTAGATAAGTGAAGTCTCCAAAGTGTAGCAGGAAGCTGTAATGTGGTACTCCAGGCGGGATGATACAGACAGATGTCAATGTTCAATAGTGATCCCACCACATGTTCATATTATAAATGTGGATAATATTAACAATGAATCTACTCTGCTCCAAATATAGCTGATGTTGTATTGTGTGTGTATATATACAGTACAGACCAAAAGTTTGGACACACCTTCTCATTCAAAGAGTTTTCTTTATTTTCATGACTATGAAAATTGTAGCTTCACACTAAAGGCATCAAAACTATGAATTAACACATGTGGAATTATATACATAACAAAAAAGTGTGAAACAACTGAAAATATGTAATATTCTAGGTTCTTCAAAGTAGCCACCTTTTGCTTTGATTACTGCTTTACTGTACACACTCTTGGCATTCTCTTGAGGAGCTTCAAGAGGTAGTCACCTGAAATGGTTTTCACTTCACAGGTGTGCCCTGTCAGGTTTAATAAGTGGGATTTCTTGCCTTATAAATGGGGTTGGGACCATCAGTTGCGTTGTGGAGAAGTTAGGTGGATACACAGCTGATAGTCCTACTCAATAGACTGTTAGAATTTGTATTATGGCAAGAAAAAAGCAGCTAAGTAAAGAAAAACGAGTGGCAGTCACTGGTAGTATTGTGATAAAGTGATATAATAGCTATAGTGACTAAACACCTTTCTGTACCCTTTGTCATTAGCCAGAAGATATAAGAAATAGTCGCCTCCCTTGTTACACAGTATATAAGGACTGGATCATATGTAAATCCAGAGCTTGACTAACTACGGCTGAAAATAATCAAGGACTGGATTTATCACATGTAGACATAAAACTAAAAATGAATGAAAGTGGGGGCGTGGCCTGCCGTAGCATGGAGTGAGTAGCATCGCATATCGCTCCTGCCATCATCCTGACTTGTACCGCTGCCTGCAGTCCTCTGGTGGTCGGGGAGAACCCTGAACGGCGCCTGGGTGGAGGAGAAATCCCCTACCTTGCTCTCAGGAAGACCAAAATGCTGAAGAGGGGGAAGAGCAGCGCCCGCCTGGACAAAGTGGAAAACAGCAAAAATGGCACCGGAGTGGAGGGAGAGGAGAAGCCAGCACGAGGTGGTGAGCCGGAGGGCAGCAGCGCGCCTCAGCAGATTTGCTAGAGTATCGGAGGGGGCGAGGGACTGGTCTCAATGTAAAGAGACAGAGAACATGCCCTCCTCAGATCAGGAGGAATGCTCCTCAGATGAAGAGGGAGATGAGAATAATGGACGCCGGGTCCCAGTGTTAAGGGGAGATACACAGGGGGCAGAAAATCCTCAGAACCCAAGTGTGCAAGAACCCACCCTTAAAGATATTATGGGGGCAGTAGTTAGCTGTAACAAAACCCTAAAGCCCTCAATCTTCAAGTAGGCAGCCTGCGGGAAGATATATCCCTGATAACACAAAATTTCTGAAAGAACCTCTGAACTGGAAAAAAGAATGTCAGAGTTGGAGGATGAGGTCAGGCCTCTCAAGATGGCGGCTAAGTCAACGACAAGAGATATGGCAGCCCTATTTGCTAAGGCTGATGATTTAGAAAATAGATCACGCCGTAATAATATCAGAATAGGGGGGGTCCCCGAAAAAACAGAAGGGGTAAATACTACAGAATATATAGAAAAGTGGTTACATCAGAAATTTCTGGATACAGGACTGTCTTCACTATACGCTGTGGAAAGAGCCCTTCGGGTGCCCACAAGACCATTGCCACTGGGTAGACCACCGAGACCTATCCTTGCTAAAATACTGCACTTTAAAGATAGAGATACCATATTGAGGCAGGCACGTAATAATGTAGATCTGGTCATAAATGGAGCAAGATTTTCCACCTTCCCGGATTACTCCACAGAGGTCCAGAAGAGACGGACACGGTTTCTGGATGTCAAGAGGAGACTTAGAAACCTACAGATCCAATACTCCAAACTAAGAGTGGTGGCTATGGGCTCTACCAAGTTCTTTGAGGATCCAGAAGAGGCGACACAATGGATTGACTATCATGAAAATAAGTTGGGAGAACAGAACGAGGACATTTGAGAAGTAGATATTTGGGACAAAGTATCTTTGCTGTTCTGCGTGAAGTCCTGAAGAGCACGCATGTTTCTTCATTTCCCCCCCCCTTTGTTTTAGTTTTTTCTTTCTTTATCACTCTCTTCCTCCTTGTTTCTAATTTATAAAGTGCAGGAGGATGTCTCACCACCAGAGGATTCCACGATCGGAACTTTATGTTTATCAATATATGCCCAGTTCTTCTGATGCGTGAGTTGCGCACAGGAAGTGCGGTCCCAAGTTTTAGTTCTCTACTTTTGTTTAGTGTGCGGTTGTGTCATGGAACCATGAACCAGACGTACAACAAGAGATAAGTGGAAAATAAGAAGGTTTTATTGAAGAGCAAGCCGTAAGCAAAGTCCGAACGGATGGCTAAACCGAAGCAGGGTCTTGCGGAGACAGAGGTCAGGAACCAGAAGGGTAGTCAGACGAAGCCAGGAACAGGAACCAACGGGGTAGTCAGACGAAGCCGGAATCAGGAACCAACGGGGTAGTCAGACGAAGCCGGAATCAGGAACCAACGGGGTAGTCAGACGAGGCCAGGATCAGGAACCGGAAGCAGCAGCAGTCTTGGAAGCATGTGAACACAGGAGGACCAAGCAAGGAACTGAAGCCACAGACCTCCTATATATATGAGCTGGGCATCCAGCTCCTCCCAGTGGGAAGGAGGAGCCGCAGGGTGGGAGGCTACAAGAAAACCCAGAAACCAAGATGGCCGCCAGCACATGTCAAACGAAGGGAACAGCAAGGAGGTAAGACCATGACAGTACCTCCCCCTCAAGGGCCCCTCCTCCGCGGAGTAAGGAACGGTTTCTGAGGGAAGCGTGCGTGGAAGGCTCGGAGCAAGACAGGAGCATGGACATCTGCGGAGGGAACCCAGGGACGCTCCTCTGGACCATAACCACGCCAATGGACCAAAAACTGCACCCGACCGCGGACCAGGCGTGAGTCCAGGATATTGCTCACCTCATACTCCTCACGATTGCCCACTTGGACCGGACGAGGCCGAGGAATCGAGGAAGTGAAACGATTACACACCAGTGGCTTCAACAGGGAGACATGAAACACGTTGGAGATCCGCATGCCAGGAGGAAGCGCAAGGGCATAGGCTACCGGGTTTACCCTGCGAAGCACTCGGAAGGGACCAACAAAGCGAGGCGCCAGCTTGGGAGTGGGCACTCGAAGGTTGAGGTTGCGGGTGGACAACCATACGCGGTCTCCGACCTGGTAGGAAGGAGCGGGCGCTCGTCTGCGATCAGCCTGGAGTTTCTGGCGCTGCGCAGAGACCTCAAGGGACCTCTGGATCTGTACCCAAGAAGCACGTAGGACGGAAAGGTGATCCTCCACAGCCGGAATATCCTGGGGAGAGAATACCTCCGGTAACACGGCAGGTTGGAACCCATAATTGGCCATGAAGGGAGACGTCCCAGAGGAAGAGTTCACCGCCGTGTTCCTGGCAAACTCAGCCCAAGGCAGGAGGTCAACCCAATTGTCTTGGTGATCGGAGACATAGCAACGAAGGAATTGCTCCAAGGCCTGATTGGATCGTTCTGCGGCCCCATTGGACTGAGGGTGGTAGGCCGAGGAGAAAGAGAGATGAATCCCCAACTGGGAGCAAAAGGCGCGCCAGAACCTGGACACAAACTGACTCCCCCGATCCGACACAATCTCCTTGGGCAAACCGTGCAACCGGAAGACCTCCCTGGCAAAAATCGAGGCCAACTCTTGTGCAGAGGGTAACTTCTTGAGAGGAACACAGTGGCACATTTTGGAAAACCGATCCACAATCATGAGAATGACCGTATGGCCTCGGGATGCAGGGAGGTCCACAATGAAATCCATCCCCAGGTGTGACCATGGACGCTCCCCGGTGGCTATGGGTTGCAAAAGGCCCAACGGAAGGTGCCGAGGGGACTTACTCTGGGCACAAACGGAGCATGCCGCTACATATGCGGCGATGTCGGAACGTAGAGAAGGCCACCAGAACAGACGTGAGACCGCCCAGGACAGCTGATTCTTTCCAGGGTGCCCCGCGGCCTTGGAGTTATGGTAGGTTCGCAACAACCGAGTGCGCAACTCCTCAGGCACAAAACATCTGCCGTTGGGTCTCCCAGAGGGAGCACCAGATTGAGCCGCCAAAATCTGCTCACCCAGAGGAGAAGTCAGGCTGGTGCGAATAGCGGCCAGGATCTGATTCGGGGGTATGACCGTAGTCGGAATCGACTCCTCCCCGGACAGCTCGGAGTACTGCCGTGATAAGGCATCCGCTCTGATGTTCTTGGAGCCGGGTAGGTAGGAGACCACGTAATTAAAACGTGACAAGAACAGAGCCCATCTGGCCTGACGTGGTGTCAATCTCTTGGCCTCAGAGAGGTAGGTCAGATTCTTGTGGTCCGTCAGGATGAGAACCGGAACCACCGAGCCCTCGAGCAAGTGCCTCCATTCTTTAAGGGCCTGCACGATGGCCAATAACTCCCTGTCACCAATCTGATAGTTGCACTCCGCGGAAGACAGTTTCCGGGAGTAAAACCCACAAGGAAGCAGAGGACCCTCTGGTGTTCTACGCTGAGACAGGAGGGCGCCTACTCCCGTCTCAGACGCGTCCACCTCGAGGACAAAAGGCAACCCAGGGTTGGGATGCGACAGAATCGGAGCCGACACAAAGGCGGACTTTAGAGCCTCAAAAGCTCGGATGGCCTCGAGCGGCCAGACCTGAGGATTACTGCCCTTCCTGGTCAGATCCGTGAGAGGCTTGGCTAGCATGGAAAAGTCCCTGATGAACTTCCGATAATAATTGGCGAAGCCCAAAAAGCGCTGCAGGGCACGAAGCCCACTGGGCTGGGGCCACTGTAAGACAGCCGAAACCTTCTCAGGATCCATGGAGAACCCCTCAGCGGAAATGATGTAACCTAAGAAGGTTACCTGGGATCGGTGAAATTCGCATTTCTCAAGCTTACCGAACAGCTTGTTCTCTCGTAAGCGTTGCAACACTCGTCTGACATCCAGAATGTGGGCCTCCATGGATGCAGAATATACCAAGATGTCATCCAAATAGACCACCACACACTGCTGCAACAGGTCACGGAAAACATCGTTGATGAATTCCTGGAAGACTGCGGGCGCATTGCACAACCCAAAGGGCATAACCAAGGATTCATAATGACCGGTCCTGGTGTTAAACGCGGTCTTCCACTCATCGCCCGCCTTGATCCTTACCAGGTTATATGCCGCCCTCAGGTCGAGTTTGGTAAAGACCGTGGCCCCTTTGAGGCGATCGAACAGCTCGGAAATCAAGGGTATCGGGTAAGCGTTCTTGATCGTGATGCGATTGAGACCCCTGTAATCGATGCAAGGCCTCAACTCGCCGCCCTTCTTTTTCACAAAGAAAAATCCAGCCCCTGCCGGGGACGAGGATTTGCGAATGTGTCCGCGTGAAAGCGCCTCCCTCACGTACTCCTCCATGGCCTCATTCTCCGCTACCGACAGTGGATAGACTTTGCCACGAGGAGGAACGGCACCGGATTGTAACTCTATGGCACAA
Organism: Bufo gargarizans; assembly: GCF_014858855.1. Classification (NCBI taxonomy): domain Eukaryota; kingdom Metazoa; phylum Chordata; class Amphibia; order Anura; family Bufonidae; genus Bufo; species Bufo gargarizans. The sequence continues at coordinate 229,747,852 of NC_058081.1, read as the reverse complement.
TCGTATGGGCGGTGCGGAGGTAGGGCAACCGCGCGCACCTTATCGAATACATCCCGGTACTCTTCGTATTCAGGAGGCAACAGAGAGTCCGAGGAAGTACACAGCAACTTGACAGGCCCATGGATGCAACTAGCCCCACACTGCGGTGACCACGAGAGGATCTCGACCGATCTCCAATCGAAAGTCGGATTATGCTTCTGGAGCCAGGGGTACCCCAAGACCACCGAGTAGTGTGGAGACGAAATAACCTGGAGACAGACCGACTCTCTGTGAACGGCACCAATGGCTATCCCCACTGGAAGGGTCTCATGAGTCACGTGTGGCGGCAGAAGGGGTCTGCCGTCTATCGCCTCAAGAGCCAGTGGGGAACCTCGAGGCTGCAGAGGAATGGAATTGGCGGCAACGAACACTCTATCAATGAACAAACCACCAGCACCAGAGTCCACCAACGCCTGGGTCGTCACCGAGCCCCCGACCCAGGAGAGGACAACCGTGATCAGTGGTTTGTCAACACGGGAAACCGGGGACGAGGAGACTCCACCCAAGATCTGCCCCCGACAGGACCTCAGGTGCGAGCGTTCTCCCGGACGGTTCGGACATGCCAACCGAAAATGCCCACCGAGACCACAGTACATGCATCGGCCCTCGCGTCTCCGGAGTACCCTCTCCCCCTCAGACAGGCGAGCAAACCCCCGCTGCATGGGTTCACCCCCAGACAAGTCATCCCCAGGAGGCGTGGGAGGAGAGGGAGGCACGGGTGGGACAGCAAACGTAGGCGCCAATCTGTTAGGAGACCTCCGCAGGCTCTCCTTAAAGGAAGGTCTCTCCCTGAGTCTGGTGTCAATCAAAATCAGGAAAGAAATAAGAGACTCGAGCTCCACTGGTAGGTCCTTAGCTGCAACCTCATCCTTCAAGGCATCCGAGAGACCATGAGAGAAAGCAGCGACCAGAGCCTCATTATTCCAGCCCACCTCTGCTGCCAGGGTACGAAACTCAATGGCGTATTCAGCTACGGATCGTGAACCCTGTCTGATGGACATAAGGAGCTTCGCAGCAGAGGCAGCACGAGCCGGCACATCGAATACCTTCCGAAGAGAAGCAACAAAACCGGAAAACTCGGCAACCACCGGATTGTTGTTCTCCCATAAAGGGCTGGCCCAGGCCAAGGCCTTGTCCGAGAGCAGCGAGATCAAGAAGCCCACCCTTGATCTCTCAGTAGGAAAGGCATGTGGCAGCAACTCGAAGTAAATGCCCACCTGGTTAAGGAAACCTCGGCACTGAGTTGGCTCTCCCCCAAAGCGCTGTGGAAGGGGGGCAGAACCGGTCATACCCTGAAACACCACAGGCGCAGCAACAGGTGTCAGGGTAGACTCTGGCGCAACAACCGGAGCGGCAGTAGGAGCGGGCCCAGGAGCGACAACCGACCCATCGGCAACGGAAGCTAAATGAGCCGTGCGTTCAAGCAGGGTTTGCAACGCCACAGCGAACCGACCCAACAGGTGATCCTGCTGATCAAGTCTGGCAACCAGCGTAGGTAGCGAGGGTGGCCCTGTACCGTCAGAATTCATGGCTTGGTCCTAATGTCATGGAACCATGAACCAGACGTACAACAAGAGATAAGTGGAAAATAAGAAGGTTTTATTGAAGAGCAAGCCGTAAGCAAAGTCCGAACGGATGGCTAAACCGAAGCAGGGTCTTGCGGAGACAGAGGTCAGGAACCAGAAGGGTAGTCAGACGAAGCCAGGAACAGGAACCAACGGGGTAGTCAGACGAAGCCGGAATCAGGAACCAACGGGGTAGTCAGACGAAGCCGGAATCAGGAACCAACGGGGTAGTCAGACGAGGCCAGGATCAGGAACCGGAAGCAGCAGCAGTCTTGGAAGCATGTGAACACAGGAGGACCAAGCAAGGAACTGAAGCCACAGACCTCCTATATATATGAGCTGGGCATCCAGCTCCTCCCAGTGGGAAGGAGGAGCCGCAGGGTGGGAGGCTACAAGAAAACCCAGAAACCAAGATGGCCGCCAGCACATGTCAAACGAAGGGAACAGCAAGGAGGTAAGACCATGACAGGTTGTGAATTACGGAGTTGAGTATGCTATATAAAAAGGCGGGCAAGTTTGTTTGGAAGCGCCCAAGATATGGGATGGTAAGGAGATATGTCTTTAAATATACTCTAGATCCTATACTTTTAAGAAGGGATACGGCGGGGGAGGGGTACTCACTTCGTCATGGCAATGGGGACAACCTTTCACTTTTACCCATGACACATCTATCAGGTGGGACAGGACAGCCAATTGAGACGTTTCAGCATATGGACACACCCCCACCCTATCACAGAACCCGATCTGGCAGCCATTTTACATTTTGTGTTTTGCCAGTTTAGGGAGAGGTTGCTTTGTGGAGCAGGGACAGACTGTTAGGGACACCAAACGCTATCTAATAGGACCACAAAAGTCCTTTTAAGGACTGGTATAGGTGTGCTATCGATAGGTGTGATATACTGAGGGGTGTGATATACTTATAATATACAGTACTTTCTAACATTGAGGGGTGCAATATACATGCTTCTACAAAATTCTGATTAAGGGGTTCTATATACCTGCTTCCATAAAATATTGATTAAGGGGTGCGATATACCTGCTTCCACAAATTACTGATTAAGGTGTTCTATATACTTGCTTCCACAAAATACTGATTAAGAAGTTTGATATACCTGCTTCCACAAAATACAGATTGAAGGGTGCGATATACCTGCTTCCACAAAATACTTATTGAGGGGTGTAATATACCTGCTTCCACTAAATATTGATTTAGGGGTTCTATATACCTGCTTCCACAAAATACTGATTGAGGGGTGCGATATACCTGCTTCTACAAAATACTGATTAAGGGCTTTGATATACTTGCTTCCACAAAATATTGATTGCGGTCTGCGATACACTGGCTTCCACAAAATACTGATTGAGGGGTGCGATATACCTGCTTGCACCAAATATTGATTCAGGGGTTCTATATACCTGTTTCCACAAAATACTGATGGGGGGTGCGATATACCTGCTTCTACAAAATACTGATTAAGGGGTTCTATATACCTGCGTCCACCAAATATTGATTGAGGGGTGTGATATACCTGCTTCCACCAAATATTAATTGAGGCCTGTGATACACCGGCTTCCACAAAATATTGATTGAGGGGTGCGATATACCTGCTTGCACCAAATATTGATTCAGGTGTTCTATATACCTGTTTCCACAAAATACTGATTGAGGGTTGCGATATTCCTGCTTCTACAAAATACTGATTAAGGGGTTTGATATATCTGCTTCCACAAAATACAGATTGAGGGGTGCAATATACCTGCTTCCACAAAATACTGAATAAGGGGTTTGATATACCTGTTTCCACAAAATACTGAATAAGGGGTTTGATATACCTGCTTCCACAAAATACTGATTGAGGGGTGCGATATACCTTCTTCCACCAAATATTGATTCAGGTGTTCTATATACCTGCTTCCACAAAATACTGAATAAGGAGTTTGATATACCTGCTTCCGCAAAATACTGAATAACGGGTTTAATATACCTGCTTCCACAAAATACTGAATAAGGGTTTTTATATACCTGCTTCCACCAAATATTTATTCTGGGGTTCTATATACCTGTTTCCACAAAATACTGATTGAGGGGTGCGATATACCTGCTTCTGCAAAATACCGGTTAAGGGGTTTGATATACCTGCTTCCACAAAATACAGATTGAAGGGTGCGATATACCTGCTTCCACAAAATAGTGATTAAGAGGTTTGATATCCCTGCTTCCACAAAATACTGATTAAGAGGTTCTATATACCTGCATCCACAAAATATTGATTAGGGGGTTTGATATACCTGCTTCCACAGAATACAGATTGAAGGGTGCGATATACCTGTTTCCACAAAATACTGATTAAGGGGTTTGATATACCTGCTTCAACAAAATACTGATTGAGGGTTGTGATGTACTTGCTTGCACTAAATATTGATTCAGGTGTTTTATATACCTGTTTCCACAACATACTGATTGAGGGGTGCGCTATACCTGCTTCCACCAAATATTGATTCAGGTGTTCTATATACCTGCTTCCACAAAATACTGAATAAGGGGTTTGATATACCTGCTTCCACAAAATACTGAGAAAGTGGTTTGATATACCTGCTTCCACAAAATACTGATTGAGGGGTGCGATATACCTTCTTCCACCAAATATTAATTGAGGCCTGCGATACACCTGTTTCCACAAAATACTGATTTAGGGGTGCGATATACCTGCTTATACAAAATACTGATTAAGGGGTTCTATATACCTGCTTCCACAAAATACTTATTGAGGGGTGCGATATCCCTGCTTCCACAAAATATTGATTGAGTCCTGCGATATCAATATATGAAATAATATAAAGATGCCACGATGGAGTGCGTCACAGGGCCTTACAGCCTGGCAATGAATGACCATGGTTCACGCCCATCCCACAACTTCACAAGAAAACCAAATAATTCCATCTCAGCATTTAAGCATTTGGGAATTAAAGGACTCGAAATTGTATATCCTCCCACTGTCTATTTTGGATATCCTTCAGATAAATTCCCCCGCCCCCTCTCGTAGTCTTTCTACACCAATTGGATGGCTGTAAAAGTCAATAAAGTATAGTATTCTACATTATACATCTTCCACATGCTATTACTGACATTATGGATGCTAGATGTACCGCATATAAATCCTAGTTTACAGAACATCCCTCCAACAATCCTCAACACCACAACTTATAATGAAGACAAGATGTGGCACCGTTAGAACAAACACAATTTGAGTTTTCTGGATTTCACCTTGTCTTTACCTTTATGTTACCCATCTGAACTGAGGGTGGCAAAGAGGTTAGGAGATTTGGCAGGACATGCCTGTCTTTATGTCTTAGACCTTTTTCACATTTCCATGTCCATGACGGCATCTGTGACAAGATGGTCAGTAGCTTATCTGAATAGGTCCGTGAAGTATCCATGTGTCATGAACCAGCGGGTGTGAACCCTCTGTACCACATGTCCTACCTTCTCTAAGGGCATTGTATAAGTGAACCCATGGATCTTCACAGTACCCCTGTTGGTGGGGATAGAGTTTCCAGAGGGGAACACCAGGTCACTACCTCTTAAGGAGGATAGGCACACAAGGCAGCTAGTCCAGGCAGACCAGGAGGTGCCTGAGAAAGGTACCAGAGGTTCAGAACCGAAGGATGAGGCGTAGTCAGACAGGCAAAAGGTCAGGGCAGGCGGCAAAGGTACAGGTCAGGCAATCCGAGTCGGCAACAGGAGAGTCAAGGCAAGCAGATAGGGATCTAATAGGTAGCAATCGCTAAAAATGCGCAAAAATTTGCGACTTTTATTGGCTCTGCGCTATGCTGACCAGTTTTCTGAAAGTGGGCGTGTTTTCTTTTGTAAATTAATCTCTAGACAGATTTACTATTGCGAAAATTTTAAAATTCACAAAAAAATTAGCTATTTCACTCTAGTGAGGACCATGCTTATCTTATGCGACTTTTTATTGGAACATGTGACTTTTCCGTAAAGACGTGCGACTTTTCCGTAAAGACGTGCGACTTCTCCATAAAGCCGCTTACTGACGGATAAACTGCTACCGTCGAACCACATTTGTTACAGTCTTAAAGGGCCGATCATAAATCTGACTTACCTAAAACTGACTTAGCCATATGTGAAAGTGGAGTGAGCTGTCAGAGTAATGATAAATCTGGCCCTAGTTGTCTTACTGGCCCCCAGCTACTCCTGTGTAGGAAGAATATGTAACATATTAGACCTGTGTGAAAATAGTGAACATTCTTCTATGAGCCTGGGAATGTTGTCTCAGCATTTCTCAGAGTAAAGTATTCATACTGCTGTAAGGATCATACTTTTTAGTGCAATTCAACTCAGGCTTAGTGACCAAATGACTGCAGTTTGAACCTAGTTTTTACTAAATGGATAGTGCTCTTTAGTAAGTCTCAGTGCAGCACAAAACCGGTGTTGTTTAAAGGGAGTCACCAGGAAATTCACAGTTAGGCCTCATGCACACGGCCGTTGTTTTGGTTCGAGCCACAGTTTTTGTGGCTCGGATGTGGACCCATTCACTTCAATGGGGCCGCAAAAGATGCAGACAGCACTCCATGTGCTGTCTGCATCCGTTGCTCCGTTCCGTGGCCCCGCAAAAAAAAAATACAACCTGTCCTATTCTTGTCTGTTTTGCGGACAAGAATAGGCAGTTATATCAATGGCTGTCTGTGCCGTTCCGCAAATTGCGGAACGCACACGGACGCCATCTGTGTTTTGCGAACTGCAAAACACACAACAGTCATGTGCATGTAGCCTTAAACCAATAGGTTGTAGGGCTAGCTCAGCTGAATATAATGGTACCTTTCACTTAGTTAGCCATTGCTTCATTCGGGAGAAAAACTACTCTTAAATCCATATGCAAATGAGCAGTTAAGTGCAACAAGGGGGAGGCAAAGCCACTCTGTGCACCTTTGCTCCTATTGCTTCCTCTCTCAGTCCCTCCCTCTGCTTCTTAGCCAGGTTCCTGCAGTCATCTTGCCTCAACCTATCAATCAAGAAGAAGAAGGAGGAACTGACACAGGAGGAGGATAGCAGGAGGAGCAAGGGTGCACTGAGTGGCTTAGGCCCACCCTTGGTGCACTTAACTACTTACTTGCATATAGATTCTCCAGAATCAAGCAATGGGTCACTAAGTGAAAGTTATCATTATATTTAGTTGAGATAGTCCTACAAAGTATTGTGCCAGGTTTATCAATAATTTTGCAGAAATTGCAGGAATATTTGCATGCACTTGTCAGTGTTCTTCCAATACCTTGCAGCTAAATGTAGCACAGCCTTCATTTTCAAGTCCTTTTATTTTTATGCAGTTGCACAAACCCGACAGCAGACCGCACCGTCATGTCTTTGCTCCCAGAAGACCATTCTCTCAAGAAAACGAATCCTGAAGAAAAAAGTTCTTCCAAAGAATACAACCATGACCTCGGTACACAGCACGAGTGTGAAGGAACACAAGCCGCTGCTTCTTCCAGACAGGTCCTCCAGTGTGCCACAAGCAGAGCCCGTCAAGAAAGAAGATGATCACATCCCAGCATTCGGTATTGTTGTCAACTCGTCATCCTCTGATGTAAGTGGCAATACAAAGGTTAATTAGTTGTGCTGGCCTCAAGCAGTGTAATGAGTTTCATATGACTTCTCATTACACCAAAGCTAAAAACATTAGCATTTGTCCTTTGCAGTCTGATTTTTTATTTTATTTTTTGTCCAGAAACGTGTTAGTTCTGCAGATGCCGCATTAGGAAGACATTTTCATTTATAATAAACCACTTAAAGTCATGTTACATTGTGCTCATAAAACAAAAGCCATACACAACTAGCAGTTTTTTCTTCTAATGACATTATGCTACCGTTTTTGCTACATCTTCTAATTTTAAAGCAACCTTTTAGGCAGGAGCTCTGAAATAATATGGTGCCATGCAGTAGCTACAGGGGATGTTTACCTGCTTTTATTGTCCTCCAATATTTCTGCTTGGCTGCTGCATCCTGATCCAGTGGTCACAGACCCCATCATCTCTATGGGAACCATAAAGGTTTCCATGCTTTTCTCTAGTGACTACTTGCAGTCTCCATGTATGAACAATTCTGGATCATATATTCTTACTAGCAGAAGGATCCGGCTTTGCACGGGTATATTTCATTTATTTCATTTCATGTTTGTGTTTGTCGTTAAAAGATATCGACAGTATCCACTATAACATATGACATCTACAGTACTCCGCCCCTTTAACAGTGACCTCCACAGAGGCCTGCCCCCTTAACAGTCACATCCACAGCACCCTCCTCGTTAACAGTGACTTCCACAGCAACCGCCCCTTTATTAGTGACCTCCACAGTACCCCGTCTCGTTAACAGTGATTTCCACAATAACTCGCCCCCTTAACAGTGACCTCCACAGCATCCCGACCCTTTATTAGTGACCCCCACAGTACCCCGTCTCGTTAACAGTGATTTCCACAATAACCTGCCCCCTTAACAGTGACCTCCACAGAGCTCTATTCCCTTAAAATGTGACCTCCACAACACCCTGCCCTCTTAACAGTGACCTCTACAGCACCCCGCCCCTTAACACTGACCTCCATAGCGGACCGTCCCCTTAAATGAGACCTCCACCGTTCCCTGCCCCCTTAACAGAAACCTCCACAGCGCCCGCCCCTTTAACAGTGACCTCCACAGCATCCCGCCCTCCTAACAGTGACCTCCACAACAGCCCGCCCTTTAACAGTGACCTCCACAGCGACCTATTCCTGCTAGAAGGTATGAATGAATTGTTAGCAGTTTGTAATGAAGGTCCAAATGGCACTGATTGGGTAGTCCATACTGTGCAGGGACCTCCCCCCTCCCCCAACACCCAGATGGACCTGCATTGCAAACTGATAGTAATTCATTATAATGTCAAGCAGGAATAATAAAGGAATGGCACGATACAGAGACATAAGAAAAGTTGCTCAAGAAATGTTATTACATGGAGAATTTAAGTACCGTAGTTACTAAAACAGATGTGTCAGGAGAGGTGACAGGCACTCTTTAATGACAACACCTTGAAATAGAGGGCGTACAGCTTACTGTATACTGTCATTCTTCAATTCAACATATAAACAGTTTAAGCCGTTTAGGTTAAAATATATAAAATGGTATTCGTGGGGTAACTGCTAGTAGTAATGTTGGGACACGTTCTTGCTGTTTTGAGCTGGTTGTTCTCAACATTTACTTATGCTAGGGGTCTGCCAAAGGACACAGACTGATAATACAGTATCCCTAGCAGTATTCAGCATTTCACCTTGTTTTCAGTATGTGCAGACTATTGCTTGTATGGTTTCTAAGCATCTTGCATATGATTGTCGAAGTTCAGGCCTGGTTTGTACTTTTCATCTAGACAGATATGACATTATTCTGACATTACTGTGTGTTTTGATTTGTTAGCCAGATGTGCAGTTGGCAGAAGGGTTTGATGTCTTCATGCCGAAATCCCAGCTGGACTCCATATTGTCTAACTATAAGAGATCCGGCAGCCTGCTCTTTAGGAAACTCGTGTGTGCTTTTTTTGATGATAAAACTTTGGCCACATCATTACCCAATGGAAAAAGGAAGCGTGGACTCAATGACAACAGGCAAGGACTGGATCAAAATATTGTGGGAGCAATAAAAGGTACCTTGATTATAATACATGGTCTGTAGCATGTGTGCTGTTCTGTGTATAAAGGGGTGGGCAAGTCACATCAGACGGGACAAGACTATAGAACCAGGTTATACAAAATATGGAAAAAAGGAAGCATATTGGCACTTTACGTAAATAAACATAAGTGGTAAAGCATGGAGTGCCTAAGTGGAAGGGCCTACTGGGCGCCATGTTCACATTGGACACTTATTCTTATCTGCTTCACCCCCCCACCCACCTCTCCCCACAATACTTTTTTTCTTTAAGTCTTACAAAAATAGTCAGTTGGCACTACACTGTCTGCACACAAAGGCCAGGTGTGGCTAGTTCAGATCTGCTCACAGATAAAAGTACCGTAATTCATAATTTAGTATAGCCATTGAGTTATTCAATAAAATCTCTCTGTATAGCTTCACCTGCTGTTTGTTGTTCCGCTGTACACCTCAGTAACATTGCTAAGGTGGACGCACATGCTCAGTTTTATCCTTCAACTGCCACCAGCCAGGTTAGAAGCTAACAGTTACAGGGAGCAAGCTGCAGCAGAAAAGACATGCCAACTGATTAAAGGACAGGCCCCTCATCCTCTGAGCTGCCAGCTAGAAATATATGTAGCAGAGATATTAAAACAATGAATGGAGGATCCCTTGATCCATATGGGGTTCAGGGTTGGTTCTAGCTTTGTTAGAAAGAGATTGTCACATACCACATGATGTCTACAACATGTTAATTCTTTTACATTAATCATGGGATAACCACTTTAAGAAAACATTATGAAAATTGTTCCTATAATTATTTCCTGTTCAGCCCCCCCTCCACCAAATAAAAGGGGTAGAAAGGGTGGGGGGGGGGGAGTTGAACACGAATACCTAAAGTAAAGGACACATAGTGGTATCTTAGAACAGTGGTTCCCATAATGGTACGCATAACCCAAGGGGTACATGCGGCAAGTTGAGGGAGTACACAGGACCTCCCTACCTGCCAGTAATATTTCATTGCTTGTCGCTATGCCTTCTCGATATTCAAATGTATTGCTGTCCTAGGAACAGTGATACAGTTGAATCCAATGTCTCCTGTCTCCTTGCCCCACCATTTACTCTGATAGGCTTCAGGCCTAGTGCTGGAAGAGGCCTGTGTCCTGTATTGCATTGCTGAGAGCGGCATGGAGGTGAGTATTCATGCTTGTTATTTTTTTGGGGGGTAACAGCACTTTGAGGACATTGGTACTGCTGGGGACACTATAACAGGACAATTTTTTTATTTTTTTTTATTTTTTTTAAATTCTTTATTTATATGTTTCAAAAGTATTACAAAGCTTGCGACATGTTACATCACATATCACGAATATGCATAGCCGAAACCCGTCCAGCATATTAATACAGGTGACACACAGGTATCCTGACAATATAGTCTTAATATACATTACCGACGGCAATCATGAAAGCAACCAAACAAAATAATAAAGGACATGGCGGACAAATAGAAACTATCCTCCAAAAGTAGCTAGTCTTGAAGAACACCTATCAAGACCTGAAAACAGTAATCAGACCGACAAAAAGGAAAAGACACACCACATACGGAAAAAAAAAAAAAAAAAAAAGGGGGGGGGGGAAGGGGACACGCCAACAAGGGGAGACTACATAGAACAATCAAGCATAAAGGACAGCTCAGGTAAGTAACGACTTGTACTCCGCAGAATCTTGGAAGGTGAACCAAGGGGTCCAGGACGTAACAAAGGTCTTATTGTTGCACCTCAAGGATGCCGTGAGTTCCTCCATTCTCCGGATCTCCTCCACTTTTTGAATCCACATTCCAACGGAAGGTGGAACAGGGGATTTCCACTTCACCGGGACGCAAGACCTAGCCGCAATGACCGTATGTCGCAAACAGGAGCGTCTGAGTAAGCTCATGGGCAAATCCGAATGGAGTAGTAAGAAAAAAACAGGCGAATTCGGAATGTCGAAAGGGAAAATGGAAGACAAAGCCCTGTGAATTGAGTACCAGAAGGGCCTAATTTTGTCACATTGCCAGAAAATATGTAGAAGCGAACCCTGAGACGATTCACAACGCCAGCACAGAGGGGACGCTGTCGGAAACATCCTTTGGAGACGTGTCGGAACATAGTACCACCGTGACAGAATTTTGTAACTAGCCTCTTGATATTTACTGGCAATGGAAGACTTATGAGCCAATTGGAAGATTCTAAGCCATTGGTCAGAGGAGATATCCAGCTGCAGATCCTGAGTCCACTTGTGTACGTAAGAAGGGCGGAAATCCTTGTCAGGCAGTACCAGTGTCTTGTATACCTCAGCGAGAGAGTGGCGATAGACACCTGAACCTATGCATATTTTTTCAAAGGGAGTGAGGGCTCTATCAAAATCCGGAGAAGATGGAATAGAAGAAAGGAAATGATGCAGTTGCATAGCTCTCCATGGACCGAAAGAACATGGCTCGGATTGCTCCAGCAGTTCGGTGTGAGTAAGCCACCGTCCCGTTTTCCTAAAGAAAGGCGCCCGACACCTCCCACTCCGTCTCCACTGCACAAAAGGGCCTCCCGAAATACTTGCCGGAAAGTCCGGATGCCCCAAAATTGGGAACAATGGGGATGGCGTAGGCGATATCGCAGGAATGTTTCGGTATTTACTAAATTGGAGTAGAGTAGGGCCTATGATAGGGTGTGAGGAAATTTCAGTAGGGGTCTTCCTGTCCACCCATGGTAGTAAAGCCAACGGGGTACGGGAAGAGAGTTGCTCAATAGAGATCCATTGTTTAAAAGGGACGTGTCGGCACCAATCTAATACACGCTGAAACATGGAGGCAGCATAATATTTCCTTAAGTCCGGAATCCCCAAACCCCCCCTGTTCTTCGGGACATGCAGCAAGGATCTAGACATCCTTGGACGTCTTCCCGCCCAAATAAATTTGAAGAGGTCACGGTGAACAGAATTGAAAAAACTAGCTGGTAGCTGGATAGGAAGGGTTTGGAATAAGTATAACAGGCGTGGGAGGATATTCATCTTGAATATAGCGCACCTACCAAACCAGGTATACAGGCCTTTGGACCATCTCTTTAGGTCCACCCTAATCCGACTCAGTAGGGGAATAAAGTTCCTAGAAAACACTTCCTTCAGATCCTTGGGGATCATCGTGCCCAGGTACTTGATGGCATCTTTCGTCCACCTGAAAGGTAAGGAGCCCGCCAGATCCGCCTCAAGGGAATTTGGAATGGAAACATTAAGGGCCTCAGATTTTTGTAAGTTAATTTTCAAATTTGACAAGTTATGGAACTTCTGAAATTCCGTTATAAGGTTGGGGAGGGTGATCCTGGGGTTTGTAATCATAAACAACAAATCATCAGCGTAGGCTGCTATCTTAAACTCCTGATTCCCCACCACCAGACCCGAAATGTCAGGGTTTTTCCTTATCGATCTCAGAAGGGGCTCCAAAGTCAGGATGAAAATTAAGGGTGATAAAGGGCAACCCTGACGGGTGCCATTCCTAATTTCAAAGGGAGGCGAGAGCACTCCATTCACTTTCGTGGACGCTGAGGGGAGGGAGTAGAGAGAACTTATCCATGATAACAGAGGACCTTCGATACCCACATGGCTAAGTACTGCAAATAACCAAGGCCAACCCACCCTGTCAAACGCCTTTTCGGCGTCAGTAGATAAAAGACACGGGGGAGCGTTGTAGTTTGGCACAATGAATCAAGTTCAGCATTTTCGTGGTATTGTCTCTCGCCTCCCTTGAAGGGACAAATCCAACTTGATCAGTATGTATGAGATCAGATAGGAAGGGGGATAAACGTGTGGCCAAAATTTTTGCAAACAACTTAATGTCCACGTTAAGCAGAGATATGGGACGGTAACTAGCACAGGCGGTCGGGTCCTTACCTTCCTTGTGGATCACAGTAATGTGAGCGTGTAACATATCCCTAGGGAGGGGAGTACCAGAGCTCACACAGTTCAGGGCGTTAGCAAGAGGTGTTTGAAGAAGGGAGAGATATCTCTTATAGTATGAGGCCGGAAGCCCGTCAGGACCCGGTGCCTTACTAGGTTGCATCGACTTTAGGGCTACACCTATCTCCTCAGTAGTAATTTGGCCATTCAGACCCTCAAGGGCCTCACTCGGTAGTTTAGGTAAACCTGAAGCTGACAGGTATGTACTCATAACTGAGTCCAATGACAAACCAGCTTGGGTAGACTGCGGTAAGTTATAAAGGTCTCGATAGAAGTGGGCAAAAGCCTCCGTTATGGAATCGGGGTTACTCAGAGCGTGACCTCTAGGAGGAGTGATACGGGGAATGTAATTCCTAGCTCTCTGTTCCCTCAAAGATCTGGCCAGTAGCCTGCCACATTTATTACCATACTCAAAGAAATGCCTCCTACCCTTGGATAAAAGAAAATTTGTACGGGTGTCTAACTTATCCTTGAGTTTACACCTAGCTAGTACAAGAGCTGAACGAGCTGATTGCGCATGGGAGCGTTTATGCAACTGCTCCAAATCTGAAATCTCCTTCAGGATTTGAGAGATTTCCAGTGCCCTTTCCTTCTTACGCCGAGCTCCATGTCTGATGAACTCCCCTCTAATCACACACTTATGGGCAGCCCACACCGTCAAAGGAGAGGTATCATTAACCTGGTTTTTCTCAAAATAGCGTGAGAGAGCTAGGTCAATGTCTTGCGAGATTACCAGATCCTGCATTAACGACTCATTAAGACGCCACTGCCAAGATCTAGCCGTAGGAAGAGGAGATTTCAAGGAGACATGCAGCATGGCGTGGTCAGAGAAAGTAATAGGGTCAATGGAGGAGGAAGCTACTAGTGGAACAGCCGAGTGTCTAATTAGAAAGTAATCCAATCTAGAATACACATCTCTAGGGGCCAAATAGAACGTATAATCTCTGGTTTCCGGATGGACTGTACGCCAAACGTCTATCAACTGATGAGTATGGAGAAGGCTCCTGATACGGCGGATATAGGAATAGGCCAAGTGAGAGGAACCCTTCGATACATCCACAAGTGGATCCAGTGCGACATTTAGATCTCCTCCGACCAATAGAGTGCCTTCAGCAAAATCATCCAATTTAGCTAAAATTCTAGTTAGGGCTCTCAGTTGTTTTGTGTTAGGGAGGTATATGTTAGCCAAAGTGTACACCTGGCCACCTAGTTTACCTTTGACAAACAGAAACCTACCGGTATCATCCGAGTTCGAATCTAGGAATTCCCAGGGAGTAGATCTGGCAATAAGGATACTCACACCCCTAGATTTGGATAAGTCGTAGCAGCTGTGGTAGGCATCCGGGTATCTGGGGGAACCAAATTTCGGCATAGAGTCCTTGCGAAAGTGGGTCTCCTGAATGAAGGCAATCTGCACCTTTTTACACCATAAGAGCCGGAGAATGGAGGAACGCTTCTCAGGCGTATTCAGCCCATTGGCATTGATAGATGCGAAGGTGAGTTCAGACATGACCAAAGACTGTGGAAAACAAAAAAAATAAGGGAGAAAACAATCGGGGGGGGGGGGGGGAAGAAGAAGACGAGACAGGAAACAAAAGGCCAGACAAACCACACTAACAGACCAGTTCAACAGATATCAATACGCCCCAAAAAAAAAAAAAAAGGAAGGCGAGCAATCAGAACTGGCTAGCCCAGTTCAGACCAAACTAATAAGAACCAATACAGTGGAAAGTGGTATCCACTATGCGACTCTTGGAAAGCCCAAAAACAAATGAGCGAGCCAAGACTCACGGACCTAGTGGGGGTTAAGCAGAGCAGACTATGAGGCTACCCTTTCCCCAGGCCCAGAATCTGTTTTTAAACATTCTGATGCAAAGAACAGCAATTATAAAGGAATCGGGAGGAGACACAGGAAGACAGTGAGAGCAAAGATAAATCACGCTGTCCTCTGTGTCTGCTCCCCAACTAGAACATTTCCAGGTACAGTAGAACTTATAAGAAGGGTAAGGCTCCATCCCCTATCAACAGGAACAACTCGTCAAGAAGCACAATCCCCTATCCTGGAGAGTGCGGGACCTGAGGTCGGATTCTTTGGGAGCCATTATTCAGGCGTGGCAGGGAGCTAGTTGTTGGGGTCAAGAAAATCGGCACATCAAGCCAGTCCGGTAGAGCGATAGGCGGACTGTCCAGGAACTGGCTAAGCTCACCCGCCTGATCTGGAGAATGTAGAGCAAAAGTGGCACCATTTCTGCGAATTATCAGGTGAAACGGGTGACCCCATCGGTAGGTGGCTCCAGAGGTGGTGACGACCTGCAGCAGAGGTTTCAAAGTGCGCCTCATGAACAGGGTCCTTCTGGACACGTCCGGCAAGATTTGAATCTGTGCGCCGTAGAAGGAGACTGGGCCCCGTCTCCAAGCTCTCTGAATGAGTTCCTCCTTTTCCCTGAAGAAGTGAACCCTGCATAAGACATCACGTGGAGCAGAATTTTCTGAACGTCTGGGTCCCTGGACCCTGTGCAGCTCAATTTCAGACTCCTCAGGTCTGTCTAAGAGAGAGTTGAAGATAGCGGTCACCGCGTTCCGTAAATCCATAGCCTTGATATCCTCAGGGATCCCGCGGATCTTGACATTATTTCGTCGACCCCTGTTCTCCTGGTCATCTAGCTGTAACAGCAGGTGCCTGTTTAATGCCTGTTGGGAGGTGACCGACGATTCCACGGCGGTGAGGCGGGCATCCAGCTCGGCCGAGAATTGATTCTGCAAAGTCACTTTAGTGGAAACAGCCAATAGGTCAGTTTTGACTTCAGCTATAGCCTGGTCATGTTTGGCTTCTACCCTCTGTAAGATCACCTCCAAATCCGACTTAGTTGGGAGCATACTGAGGAGAGACCAAATGTCCTTCAGCCTAGGCCGCTTTGCCCTCCTACCTTGAGATGAGGAGGAGGATGATGAAGCGTCAGACAAATCTGAGGCGTCTGGAGGGTGGAAAATGGCAGGAGTAGAGGAGAGGTCCACAGAAAGAGCCTGTGAAGGCTGTACATCCCTCGTTGCGGCCTGCGCGCCATTTTGGGCCTCCTGATTAAGTACACGAGAGTCCCGTATGGAGTTGCGTCCCCCTAGCTGCATGGAAGAGGGTTCGGGTAGTATAGGGCGACTAGGCATCGGAGACTGTGCCTGCAGTTCGACGGCGGCTGGTGTAGGTGTAGCGTCACCACACGCCTCACTCACCGGAGTAAGCTTGGGGGATGCGCCGGAGTTCATGGGCCCGGTGTCAGGCGCTGAGGGTTGCAGGAGCGGACCACCGCCAGTAAGAGGCACCAGGGCCTGCTGCAGTGAGGCCTGCGTAGGAGAGTCCCGAGAACCATCTCGAACGGCCGTAGCGGAGGTAGCCCCCATCCCTGGCGTACCTTCCGCCGCCATCTTGGACCATGAGGCCGCCTGGACATAGGACCTCTTGCCCGGCAAGTATGAGGGATCCGATGTGGCCGCCGATATCACTGGCCAGTCCGAAGAAGAGGAGAGCGGCGTTGAGGGGATCACTCCCGTCTGGACGAAGCAATCACCCGTTCGAGCAGCGGGAGGGGCCTGCAGCGTCTCGGCGCCCTCCACCGGCGCCATCTTAGAGGGTTCCGGAACGGGAGCTGGCGTGACGGAGAAGAACCTCGCGATATGGGGTTCTGAGGCAATGTAAGTGGACCCGCGACGACCCGATCGTCTGACCATCCTGTGCGAGTCAGTCAGAGTCCAATTGCTGCCCTTAATATCGTTTAGAAGGGCCTGGGATCCGGGAGCTCTAAAAGGTACGTCTTCACGGCTGCATGCTCAGGCCACGCCCCCAATTTTTTTTAACTGGCACACATAACGGGGCATTAGTACTAATGGGGGACACTATAAGAGGACTTCTTTTTTACTGTCACACATTATAAAGGGGCATTAGTACTATTGGGGCACTATAAGGGGGACATTGGGGCACTAGAAGGCGGTATTACTGCTACTGGGGGAGGTATAAGGGGGCATTTGTACTACTGGCTCACTATAAGAGGCATTGTTTTCTACTGGCACACATTATGTCTGCTTTATTACTACTGGGGGGCACTATGGTGGACGTCAGTACTACTGGGGGCACTACAAGAGCTCATTTACCACTGAGACACACTGTGGGGGTTTTAAATCTACAGGGGTCATTATGGTGGGCTTTATAACTACTGAAGGGCACTGTGGTGGGCTTGATTACTATAGGTGGCATTAGTACTACTGGGGCACTATAGGGGTCATTGGTACTATCGGGGTCACTATAGGTGGACATTATTACTCATGGGGGCATTATGGTGGGCTCAGCTACTACTGGGAGCACTACAGGGAGAATTATTACTACTGAGGGCATTATGGTAGGCTTTAAATACTACAGTTGCACTATAGGGAGCACTGTAGTGGTGCTATTATTATTAAGGGCACTCTGGGAGAGAATAATTATTATTGATGGGACTTTTGGGAGCACTATTGCTGTGGGGGCACCCTGGCACAGTATCAGCTTAGCACAGTTATTTCTGAGGTTGGCTATGTTTACAGCAGTGTTTGCTGGCCTCAGTTTCTTTTAGGCCACTGTGTGGCAATAATTATGGAAGGGGCACTGTCTGTGTAGTACTTATATTTACAGGGTGACTATCTGTTTCTGCAGTATAGTATTGGGGAGCACCGTGAACACAATATTGGGGGTGGCAGGGTGGGGTGCTCAGAAGGTGGGGAGGATGATGGAAAAGTAGGAAACTAAGATGTCTGTGTGGCAAACTGTTTAGAGATGATAAACAGCTGCAATAAGTCCTCATGGCGGTCTGGTCCAAATGGAGGCAATGAGGAAAGAAACAACTATATGAGAGGAGACGTCACTTGATGTAAGACGTATGTAGTGCTGTATCTTTCTATATGTTTGAAGAATGTTTGCAGAATGTAATTTAAAAATAGTCATCCATCATGGGTCGTATGTGGTGTCTGCCATTTTGACAGGAATGCTGCTCTATTCTTTGTCAGATCTGAAGGAACTGCTGACAGAGGCTTAGAACAAAGCCTATGACAGCGGTGTGAGTGACACTAGCTTTATTTGTTAACATTTTGTTCGCTTCCTTGGGGGTACTCAGTTCGAATTTCTGGCCACTAGGGGGAACTTGGTGTGAACTGTAAGCTACTGCTATGTGTGACTTTAGGTTCATAAATAGTGCTGGGTGTGAATATTCGAATCGTGGATTTTAATTGCGAATATCGGCACTTTGAGAATTCGCAAAGATTTACAATATAGTGCTATATATTCGTATTCGCGAATATTCTAGATTTTTTTTTTTCAACAGTAACCTCCCTTCTTGCTTGTGGGCCAATGAGAAGGCTGCAATGTCTTTGTCTGAGCTCAGCAACATCCCTAGCAACCAATAGGAAAGTTGCCTACCCCTTAGGCCCCTTTCACACGGGCGAGTATTCTGTGCGTATGCGATGCGTGAGTTGAACGCATTGCACCCGCACTGAATACCGACCCATTCATTTTTATGGGGCTGTTCACATGAGCGGTGATTTTCACGCATCACTTATGCGTTGCGTGAAAATCGCAGCATGCTCTATTTTGTGCGTTTTTCATGTAACGCAGGCCCCATAGAAACGAATGGGGTTGCGTTAAAAGATTTTCACGCACAGTTGCTAGGAGACGATCAGGATGGAGACCCGATCATTATTATTTTCCCTTATAACATAGTTATAAGGGAAAATAATAGCATTCTGAATATAGAATGCATAGTAAAATAGCACTGGAGTAAAATAGCACTGGAGAGGTTAAAAAATTAAATAAAAAATTGAACTCACCTAAGTCAACTTGATCGCGCTGCCCGGCATGTCGTCTGTCTCCTTTGCTGAACAGGACCTGTGGTGATGTCACTCCGGTCATCACATGTTCCATCACATGATCTTTTACCATGGTGATGGATCATGTGATGACCGGAGTGACGTCACCACAGGTCCTGTTCCTGCAATGAATGCTCACCACAGGTCCTGTTCAGCAAAGGAGACAGAAGAGAAGCCGGCTACGTGATCAAGTGGACTAAGGTGAGTTAAATTTTATTTTAATTTTTTTAACCCCTCCAGCGCTATTGTACTATGCATTCTGTATTCAGAATGCTATTATTTTCCCTTATAACCATGTTATAAGGGAAAATAATACAATCTACAGAACACCGATCCCAGACCCGAACTTCTGTGAAGAAGGTACCAAACCCGCGCGATTTTTCTCACGCCAGTGCAAAACGCATTACAATGTTTTGCACTCGCGCTGAAAAAATCGCGGGTGTTCCCGCAACGCACCCACACATTTTCCCGCAACGCCTGTCTGAAAGAGGCCTTACTATATAAGAACCTCCCCAGCAGCCATTGTATGCAGTTCTGAGAGAGACAGCAGTGTCATTGCTGTGCTCTGTGCTTTACGGTGTCATTACAGTTAGTTAGTTAGCTTATATATGTAATTGTCATGGTCTTACCTCCTTGCTGTTCTCCTTCGTTTGACATGTGCTGGCGGCCATCTTGGTTTCTGGGTTTCTTGTAGCCTCCCACCCTGCGGCTCCTCCTTCCCACTGGGAGGAGCTGGATGCCTAGCTCATATATATAGGAGGTCTGTGGCTTCAGTTCCCTGCTTGGTCCTCCTGTGCTCACATGCTTCTAAGACTGCTGCTGCTTCTGGTTCCTGATCCTGGCTTCGTCTGACTACCCTGCTGATTCCTGATCCTGGCTTCGTCTGACTACCCTGCTGGTTCCTGATCCTGGCCTCGTCTGACTACCCTTCTGGTTCCTGATCTCTGGTTTCGCAAGACCCTGCTTCGGTTTAGCCATCCGTTTGGACTTTTGCCTTACAGCTTTATTTTCAATAAAGCCTTCTTATTTCCACTCATCTCTTGTTGTACGTCTGGTTCATGGTTCCATGACAGTAATACAGATAGTTAGTAGGAGATAGTCAGTGTAGGCTATATCCTGATATAGTGTAGCTGCCCATACATACATGCTACAGACATAGTGCTGTGATGTCAAAAATATGTGCATAATTAATTGCCGATTTGCACAATCGGGAATATATTGGAGCGCTCTATCTGCATATAAAGCTATTGTAATGTTCTGCCGTGCCAACCATTTTCTCCAGTCTCAGAAAACTTCTAGTAGCTTGAAAAATGTAGCAAAAGTGACCCACGTCTGTATTGTGCGCTTAATACACGCATATTACATTGCTGATTTTTGCAATCAAGAAAATAATGGAGACAGGAGACGGATATTCACCCAAATATTCGCGAAATATCGTGAATTTGAATATTGCCCCTGCCGCTCATCACTATTCATAAATTCCTGTTCACTTAAGAAACATCTGACTGGGACATTGTTTTACAATTAAAAAACCCTTAAAAAGAAAATCATATTTTCTCATTTGTATTATTTACATCTAACCCCAATGTAATTACTGTAAGAGTGAGTGGAGATACCTAAACCTAATAAAGAAACAGCTAGAACTTACTGTAAGCTTCCCAAGCTGCCCTGTCTTCATTATTAAGAGCCTAAATCATACAGTTTAGCTGTACGCATCAAGGCAAATGGTACAGAAATGATTCTGCTTCCTAATTACATGTTGGATTCACAAGACTTTGCTGAGATTTTCTGGTTATTCCATGCCGTGATAATGACAAAGCGACAGGAGAAGTAAATGTGGATTGCGTTCCTCTGCGTAGCCAGTATCCAAGTAGTGTTCTCAGCTTTGTCTGTTCTCTTTTATATTAGCAGGTTCATATGAGGATGCACAGGCACATCTCCTCTGCACAGTGACAGAGGTCTTCATTACCATTTTGTATATCCAGCAGTTTCAGACGCCATACCAAGATGTTATTGATGCAGTATTTCTACGCACATCGACGTATTCCCAGAAATGCTACATCTCTGTCTTCTTGTAGAAGAGATAATTGTCCATCAATCTTCAGTGTATAAAACAGTCTTTTTATTCCCCAGTCTTTACAGAAAAATATTGCACTGCTAACAATGTAGAAAAGGTTCCTGGGCCACGACATTGGGTGCAGATTCTCCAGGATCAGATCAAACTCGCTAGGAGAAGATTAAAAAGAGGCTGTGATCTAGGTGAGCAAATACCTCTGACTTAAAGAGGAACTCTGGATTTTTACATATAATGCTAACTCTCCACCAACATTCTGGCAGTGTAATTTGTTTTACCCCAGCTCAGTTACATCCACACATTCTGACTCTTTTCATTATGGGAACTTGGTCATGCTCAATTCTGACCACCAGCCCTCAGTCTGCACTCCTGTGTGGACAGCAGTGGTCATTCTACCAGTAGTATCTCTGTGTGAACTACAGCATGAAATCATCACTTATCAAATCCCTCCTGGCAGCTCTCAGATTAGAGTATTGCTTTGTTAAAGAGGACCTGTCACCTCTCCTGACCATCCTGTTTTAACAACTTCATGCATTCCCTGTGTAATAACAATTCTGGGACATCTATTCTTATGTCTCTATATTGTGCAATTCCTTTATTATATCTACTAGAAGTTATTAATGAATTTCCAGCAGTCTGCACTAAGGTTACAGAGGGGAGGTAACCAGTAGCTGGAGGTGTGTCCCTGCACAGTGTGACAATGGCAGCACTGATTGGATAGAGTGAGTCTGTACAGGTACACCCCCCAACTGGTTACCTCCCCTCTGTACCCTTACTGCAGACTGCTGGCAATTAATTCATAACTTCTAGTAGAAATAAGAAAAGGAATGGCACAACATAGAGTCATAAGAATAGATGCTCCAGAATTATTATTACACAGGGAATGCATGAAGCTATTAAAACAGGCATGTCAGGAGCGGTGACAGGTCCTCTTTAAAGGGATGCTAAATCCATAGTTACCAACTGTCCTGAATTTGTCTCTGAAAGGGATAGTCCAGGGCTGCCTCAGGTTGAAAATGTACTGAGTAACATAAAACAAGTGGATGTTCACAGGGCAGGGCTTAGATGCCCCAATTTCACCAACTAAAACATCGGTAAGTATGTAATTTCTATTTGACTTTAGTTGAATGCAATGTATTTTTTTCTGTAAGAACATTTCCAGTCTGGGAAAAGATAAGTGTCTGTGCCCATGAGCTTTAATTTATCCCACTTACTATATCTCCAGGTCTGATGCCTCTGAACACATTTACGACATCGTTGCACAGACCCTGTATAGTCACTAAAGGCACATTTACACTGGCCAATTGTCGGGCAGATTATCGTGAACGAACGTTCCTTCGGCTCATGTAAATGTGCCGAAGAACAAGCAAAAGGCTCAATTCATCTTTCATGCGGACACATGTCAATCATTGTTTCTGGGTGGCATATTGTGCTGTGTAAACAGCTCTCTGCTGACCAGAAACAGTTAATCCATATGAGGACGAGTGACAGCAGTAGCCATATCTTGTCCTCATACAGTAGAGGTGATTGCTGCATGCAAATGCATTGCTTCACCTCCACTGATGAGCAGGCAATTATCAGGAAGGAATGCTTTGTTCCAGATAATTGTCTGCTAGTCAGTGCAGTGTTAATGCATCTTAATATAAATTGCCAGGTTAAATAGGTTTTCCAGGCTCCACATATTAATAACTTATCCTCAGGATAAGTTATCAATATCAGATTAGTGGGGTCCGACACCCACCCTCCCACTGATCAGCTCTTTCCCTGTACTGAGCCGGCAGCACGGCTCCATTCAGAGTGTAGTGGTCATGTCTGGTTACTGCAAGCGTTCTCTTGGATGGGAGCTGAGCTGCAGTAATACGACGCGGCCACTACACTTTGAATGCAAAACTGTGATTTCTGCTCCATTCAGTTTGCTAGTTCCAGTCCTGGAGATTGGAAGATGTGGAGCAAGAACCTTGGTTTATCAGATTGGGGTGTCTGATTGGAGAATCAGTAGGTCAAAGTAAAGTGGAAAAATAACTGTAAAGGTGCGGACACACATAAGTGAGGCATCTGCTGAACAACCTACCTCCCCGACTCCTTCATAAACCTCCACAATTGGATCAGTCGAGCAGACGTGTACTGCAGAGGGATAAACTTCTGCCAGACTGCGTGTAGCAGCGTCAGAAATTTAAAGAGGAGTCTTTGTTACATTAAAAGTTACACTCCTCAAATTACAGAATAGCCGCTAAAGCTATATATAGGTTCCCAAATATGAATGATGTTGTTGAAGTCTAATAAGGTATATTTCACCTACTATTTGATTTATTAATTTATCATTCATTTAGATTTGGCAAGGGAAATGTTAGTAAATGTCATAGAAGTATGCCTCTGGGGGGTTGAGTCTGGAAACCGGAGCTTTGTTATTTTCCATACAATGTTACTACAGTGTATTTTATTGATTACTCACATATTACTATCATTCTTTTTTTAAGGAAATTCTCTTCAGACTACCGATGATGAAATGTGGCTTCATTCAAAGGCAGGGTTCTGAGCAGCAAGTGTCCAGAAGACACCTGTCCAGCAGGCGCTACATCCAGAACCTTGTGCTGACTTCTTTAGGACATCTGTATGAGTAAAAGGTCTATTTTTTAATATCAGGCAGGACGTTAATCACAAACAGGGTTGACAGTGTGGCTTTATAGTGCAGCCCCTGTGGCTTGCTCCCAGGTGGCATGCTTTTGGTAAAAACTTCTTCTCTGAAGATTATTGCTGTTTTTGGGGCGTACTGGCATTACACTCTTAGAGTCACGTCTTAATGTGATCCAGGGGACATGGAGTCTGCTGTCTATGC
The DNA here is from genome assembly GCF_014858855.1 of Bufo gargarizans. Lineage (NCBI taxonomy): Eukaryota > Metazoa > Chordata > Amphibia > Anura > Bufonidae > Bufo > Bufo gargarizans. The sequence goes on along the minus strand of NC_058081.1, from coordinate 229,723,811 downwards.
TTTACATTAGGGATTTTTTTATGAGGTTGGTTAGGCGTTTCAGAGACATTCTTCTTTTTACTGAAAACTTAGCATTCATTTACATTAGACATAAGACACACTGGTTGATTAATCTGCAATGTAGGGGAATTTATTTACAAGAGTTTTCATATCTACAATCACATAGTGAACTAATTACAGTCTAGTGGGGAGAAATAATTCTATCCCATAATATACACGATACCGTGCCCAAGAATATATATGACATAGAAATCGCCAGCTTCTGTAATCAAGTGATAACATTTAGTGATTTAAAGGGTTTCGGTCATCAGAAAAATGGGTATTAAGCTGGATGACATTAGCTGAACATAACTATATTAGTGCCATCTCACTGCCTGCCGCCGTTATTTAGAAAAACGAACTTCTATAATATGCAAATGAGCCTCTAGGAGGGGGGGGGGGGCGTTGCACCTGCTCCTAGAGGCTCTGTTCGCTTACCTCTTTTCACGCCCTTCTACACTTGATTGATAGGGCCAGGCAGCGTTGGTCTCCTGTCTGCTGGGGAAATCTCACGCCTGCACCGCCCCGGTCAGTATTCGGCACAGGGGCAGTGAGGGAAGGACGTTCGCCGGCTTCCTCACTGCAACGTATTCAGCGGAGGCGCAGTGAGGAAGCCGGCTGCCGGCGAACGAAGCCTCTAGGAGCAGGTGCAACAACCCCCCTCCCCTGCTCCTAGAGGCTCATTTGCATATTATAAAAATTAGTTTTTCTAAATAACAGCGGCACATAGTGACATGGGACTAATATAGGTATGTTCAGCTGACATTAGCACATCACTTATGTCAGCCAGCTTAATACCCATTTTTCTGATGACAGAAACCCTTTAATGGCCATTGAACACATTTATACATTTCCTATGCCACGTGTTTATAGGTTACTTTTTAAAGAAATGTTTTGTGCTAAATAATTCATATTCGTAGTGAATATAATAACACGGAGACATATAAACGGAACAGACTAATATTTTGTTAGGTTTATAGTTCTCCGTGTAGTGAATTGTTTATTAAAGGGATTTTTGCACTACACAAAACTAGACTCCTATTGAAACTATGCGGTACAAAGTAAAAATCTGTCATATGCAGTCATTCAGTCCTATCTGTAATTTCCCCACGTATTCACTTAACACTTACTGGCCCAAAATGTGATGCTTATAGCCTGCTGCCTAGGGTTACGACCTGTAGCTGCCGGTCGAGCATGCTCAGTTATAGCACTAGGAGTTATAGGAGACTGTAACCGGAACTAATGGGAGAGGCTCAGCAGTGAGGGAGCACAATATAAGGCGCACAAGAGGGGGAGACTTGCAGTTCAGCAATAATGGGAATATAGAAGGAGGAGAACAAACGGCCTGGAATAGATTTCACTAATGGAAGATAAGAATTGTAGTCTGCTATCCACATAGGCGGCTGCTGAAGCCAAGCCCATTCTTGCTGCACCAAGGAGGAACACTATAGAGCAGGGATGCCCCTCCAGCTGTTGTAAAACTACAACTCCCACTATGCCGTGCAGTAGGCTGCCCAGGCATGCTGGGAGCTGTAGTTCTGCAACAGCTGGAGAGCCGCAGGTTGGCCATCCCTGCTTATAGAGCAGTAGTCAGACAAGAAAAGGTCATTACAAATGTTTAGGATGTAATATTAGTAGTGTTGTACTGTTTGTCATGACCCTGTAGCCTTCTTTCAAGATTCTCTTCTGAATACCCCTTTAAATAAATGGAGATTGTTTTAGTTTTCAGCGTTCATTTTCTCAAGCTGTCAGTGAGTTCCCTTCATTATTTTACTGTTCATATATAGATGTAATCTTTGTAAGTACAGTTCATTCCTTACCTGGCACTAGTACAAGTCTCCTGGTTATTATTGGAGGCTTATTGAGAGCCCCAGGTCCAGAGATCCTACAATGCAATGTGACATTTCAGCTGCCAGTACACAGTATGACGTCAAACTTGTCTAATGTGTCTGGGGTATCCCAAATAGCTCTTAACCTCAGACAGGGGGCAAAAAAGAACATTTGGTATGATGGATTTCAGCATTCTTGATTCTTTTTTCTGCTCAACCGATTGTGAATGTTTCTGCACAGATAGCTATGAATGAGCGTTTGTCTGACAGCTATTTCATGCGTAACTATAGTTTTAAAAATAAATTCACAGCCTGATGAACGTTTAAAAATGAACAAAACAACCTTTTATTGTAGTCCGTTTAAAAGGGGGCAAAAGACTATATGTCACAACTGTGACCATCAGGCACCAGTTTCACAGCGGTACAGAGGACGGTCATAAATAAATCCTCTGGACAGGTGAGAGACTGGGCTAAAAAATTACTTGCTAGCTGGTGGTAGCTAATATGCAAGTCCAGATTTGGAGCACGGATTCGCTGTAAATGGACGCTAGTGTACTAGTAGTACTGAGAGATGTGTTTAATTACCACATTACAACGCCGTAGCCATAACACGCTACAGTGTGGCAATCTCGTCCTGCTAAAGGCATATTAGCTCCTGAAGATACGTGACAGTTACATGTCGCGTTGAAACGCGTAGAGCTGCTGCTATCTGTTGGAGCACGGCTCTCTAGGCAGGGTGCACCTGATGCAATAATAGATCCTGAAGCCTGAGAGTGTGTATGTGACGCATGAATGGAGCCAAAATATACTGGCTATGAGTGATTGTGTTTAGCCTCGATTTACTGGCTTCAGGTGCAGGGTTGTAACGTATATACTGGCCGCAGCGGCACACAAAAACTGATCATATCACTGCACTACATGGTAATGTGAACATGTCCTTTGAGACCCTTCTATGTAGTGACAGTGCGATCAAGTGTGTGTAGTATTATGCGACCGATGACCTAAGTGGCGCAACCGCACCTGTAATTAAACACATCTCTCAGTACTACTAGTACACTAGCGTCCATTTACAGCGAATCCGTGCTCCAAATCTGGACTTGCATATTAGCTACCACCAGCTAGCAAGTAATTTTTTAGCCCAGTCTCTCACCTGTCCAGAGGATTTATTTATGACCGTCCTCTGTACCGCTGTGAAACTGGTGCCTGATGGTCACAGTTGTGACATATAGTCTTTTGCCCCCTTTTAAACGGACTACAATAAAAGGTTGTTTTGTTCATTTTTAAACGTTCATCAGGCTGTGAATTTATTAGTAATAAGGAACGTCTACCTACTTATCTTCTTAGTGTGAAATAGTAACTATAGTTTTCCCAGCATCACATTGTTGTATAGTTCCTGATGTAAAGACTACACAGCGACATTAAAAATCACCAAAACAAGTTCTTTACAGACATTGAGCAATCAATGAATGCTGGGAGATTTTGGCTCTGAAGTCTGTAGAACTGTGAACGCAGCTCTGGACTAATACAGGCTGCCACTCAGAATTAAAACAAGATCAGTAATAAATTGTATTTCGGTTTGTAGATGATTTATGCTATACGTAGACAGTGAACATATGCTCTAAATAAAGGGAACTGCTCACTAGTAAAATCTCTTCTAGTCTGAACACAGACCAGGGAACCTACTGGAAAATAATGGTCATAAATGCATACATATGTGATCCAGCTTACTAAATGTACAAACTGAATTCCATCATTTAAATGCAAAAAATATATAGAATACTCTTTTTACAAAATTTAATCTGTTAATAATTAGAACTCTCTTGATCATGCGTCTAGTCGCTGCTGTTTTCTCACATTGGAATAGCGTCACTGATGTATATTGTACATCAGATATCAAATCTGTCCCATAAAGGATACAGTGTAAGAAACACATGTACATAGAATTGTCTTTGTATTGAACAGAAATAATAATGCAGTATAATATATAAAAACTGCCTTGTTTAGTAAGGCCTAGTTCACACTGACGTGGTCCAGGAATTAACATTTTCATACCATCAAATCATGTCCACGAATGTACATTTTCATACCATAAAATTGCTGAGGTCTGTACTCTAGGATGTAAATGGGGGACCACACTCTATTACATCCATATGCTCTAACAAGGGATGCTCAACCTGCAGCGCTCCAGCTGTTGTAAAACTACAACTCCCACCATGCCCTGCTGTAGGCTGTCTGACATGCTGGGAGTTGTAGTTTTGTAACAGCTGGAGGACTGCAGGTTGAACATCCCTGCTCTAACAGAACTTAAAGAATTGAGTTGCCTGATCAGAACACCCCGATTAAAAATAGCCATGTGTGAATAGAAAACCATATGTCTCAATTTTGTCAAATTTTTCGTACCATAAAAACATGTCCAAGAATTAACATTTTCATACCATAAAATTGTTGAGTACTGTACTTTAGGATATGAAATTGGGACCACACTCTATTACATTCATGTGCTCTAATAGAACTTATAGAAGGGAGTGTAAATGGAAAATTATACTTCCCAATTTTGTCATAACTAAGGGTACTTTCACACTTGCGGCAGAGGAATCCGGACGGCAATCCGGACGCAAACAGATGGCATTTGTCAGACGGATCCGTCTGACAAATGCATTGAAATACCGGATCCGTCTCTCCGGTGTCATCCGGAAAAACTGATCCGGTATTTATTTTTTCAGATTTAAAGGTCTGCTGCTGTATTTTCTCCGGCCAAAAAACGTAATAGGGACTGAACTGATGCATCCTGAACGGATTGCTCTCCATTCAGAATGCATTAGGATAAAACTAATCAGTTTTTTTCCGATATTGAGCTCCTAGGACGGAACTCAATACCAGAAAAGAAAAACGCTAGTGTGAAAGTATCCTTAAATCATAGGAAAATACATACAAAACCTGACCTTTGTGAACCCGGCCTTTTTACACAACATTTTATACATTACAGATATGGCTTAATTTATTTTTATTCCTGTGGATGCCTTATCCAAAAAGAATTCCACAAAATAATCTAAAAACTGCAAGTATAGGTAATTGAAAGCAATAGCTAGAGCTTCTTCAAGAACAACAACAGGCAATTTGTAGACTGTCAGGGTTATCAGGTTTTAGAGCTCGTTCACAGGAACGTGTGAAGCCTGTGCCCGCGTTGTGGACCGCAAATTGCGGTCCACAATGCACGGGCACCGTCCGTGGGGCAGCCGCATGGGGATCGTGGACCCATTCACTTGAATGGGTCCGCGATCCCTCCGTTCCGCAAAAAGATAGAGCATGTTCTATCTTTTTGTGGTGCGGAGGCACGGAACGGAATCCCAGGAAGCACTCCGTAGTTCCGTTCCGTATCTCTGGATTTGCGGACCCATTGAAGTGAATGGGTCCGCATTCGTGATGCGGAATGCACATGGAACGGTGCCCACGTATTGCGGATCCGCAAATGCGGTCCACAATACTGCAACGGGCAGCACACGTTCGTGTGAACGAGCCCTCACTTGTATAACATATTCTCTGAGACTTCTCTGATTGTACTGGTTCCAGCTCAGAAGGTAATGCAGCTTTCTACACTTGTTTACCATATGTCATGTGGGTGGCTAGAAATTAATGGGTCTGCAATTCCGTTCCGCAAAATGTGGAACAGAATTGCGGACGTGTGAATGGACCCTAACATGTTTGTGGCTGCACCTCATATTCTAAAGCCTCCATAGATAGACCTGTATAGATGTGCCAGTGTGAAGGCCCACGTCCATACAGCAAGAGCACCAAGATGAGCCCACATTGCAAATGTGTGTCATTTAGAACGTTTTGCATTTTCTATGCTGAAAATTTGAAAGCAATTTTGGAACTCGACAACCTCATTTTAAAAAGCTTAATTTTTAAAGGAACACTAAACGCAGAAAATACATGAAGAATTTGTTGAAAATAACCCAGCACCTAGACCCTTTGTCTTCTCCATTCCCTTGGTCCTATTTTGTCTCACAGGACAATAAAAGGTGAGAACGATATCAAGAAACCATCTGTCTGCATCACAGAGCTCAGCCATGTCCCCCTTCTCCTTAGGGTCCATTCACACATCCGTGTGTGTTTTTCGGATCCGCAAAACACGGACAGCGGCAACATGCGTTCCACATTTGCGGACCGCACTTTGCCGGCACTAAGAGAATATGCCTATTCTTGTCTGCTATTGCGGACAAGAATAGGACATGTTCTATTTTTTTCAGGATCGGAATTGCGGACCCCGAAGTGCGGGTCCGCAATTCCGGATCGGCAAATGACAAGGGCAACTAGATTTCTTGTTTACTTTTATCATTCATTTCTAGGTTTAGTGTTCCTTTAAATAACTGAATAGAAATGATAAAAAAAAGTTTAACAAGTTATTACATTGAGGACCTTCACCATTATTGATCCTTTCATTTCCAAGTGCCCAGTCACATTATATGGTCACGTTTTGTATTTGCAACTTTGTTTTCTCCAGCCATTTGGTATTTTAATCCCTATTCACACATGACGGAGATAAAGTAGCAGGTCTTTTTTAGCATGTCATTCTTCCATGCCCCTTGATAAACTGATATGAGCCGTGACTGTTACATCCAAATGTATCTCCATATATACAGTAGAATTGTAGTTTGTTAATATGTGAAGCAGAGTGTGGTTAATGTCATCCATCAGCTGTAGATTTATTAAAGGGATATATTTTTTTACCCATATGTCTATAAATAAATAGGTATGTGTCTGTGACTTTATTTTGGCAGTGCTATTTATTTCATTAGTTTGAGGTAGATAGGTATCATCTAAGGTGAAGGACCTGTGCACGCTAATCTCTGTCACAGTCTGCTTTGCCAATTGGCACCAATGAAAGAAAAATGCTTCCTGCATACTATTCCTGATATAAGGCATAACTGCCAGCTTGTGTGGGAATGTCCCAGTTCTTGGACATAGAAGGAGCAGAGTTTGAGAAGAAAGATGTGTGCTCATGGGAAGTGAGAATGTGGCAAGCAGATTAGGGCATGCTGTGTATTAACAGAGGGTTAAACCTAGTTTCATCTCGGTTTTGATCTACCGTAATGTCTTTTTCTTGTGATACAACTTTTGTGTTGAAATATTTCTCTGGTACGGTTTATTTTCCAATTCTGTCTTTATCTAGCATCCATAAGATAATAGAATAAAGAGGATATTAAAATTTTATTTATTTTTTTAAATAAATTTAAATCACAGATATTGGGACATGTGGAGAATCCATACTCGCTTGGTTCGGCTTCCTGGGTCCCCGGCTGCCCTCACTGGATTTCAAGTCCCCATCTGTCAACTTCCTGACATTACAGCTTGGTTATGTGCTGCTTGGGGTCAACCCTGAGGCCAGTCATTGGCGACAGTGGCGCACTTGATACCGTCAATATATGAAGTTGACAGTCGAGGACAACCCAGGAGCCACAGAGCTGGAACCAAGTGGCAGGGAACAAATGAGTATGGATTTCTCCACAGGTCTTGATGTCTGGGGGCTAAATAATATAAAAAAAATCCTGTACATCCCCTTTAAAGGGAACCTGCAACGTTAATCATGCAGTCTGCTGTTCCAGCAACATGTTATAGGGCAGGATGGGTTGAGCAGATTATATATATAAAGGGGTTTATACCAGCTTTCTGATGTCAAAAGGTAGGCGATTTTTCTGCAAACCATATTTGCAAACAATTTGCAATTCTCTGCCCTTTTATGCTTTGCTTATCCGTTTTCTAGGTGATAAAAAAAGTGGGTAGAGTTTAGTGTGAGGGGTCTCTCATGACAAGGCAGTTTTATTTTAATTTATTACTGAAATTACCATAAATCCATACAAATCTACAGTACACCAACTCCTAGCTGGCATAGATTTAATTTAGTGGTGCACTGACGCCAATGAAGGGTGCAAACTGATGGCATGCAGCTTTAGCATATCTTATTCCAGTTTGAAATGCCTCATTGTTTAGAGCAAGAACAGTACAGAAGTCCGATGTTGAGAAAACTGTATGTCTCAGAATGCTGAGCAATCCAGGACATCATCACAGCATGTCAGCACAATGCTCAGTGATCCCAAATAGGAACCGGAAGAATTATTATTGCTTCACTAGACGTGAAGGAACCCCATGATAGGATGTAATTATAAGATAATAAATAAGCAAAGTTTAGTATTTCAACATTTTATATAGATTGTTTCAAATTACCAACGTCATGGAGCCATTCCAAACAAAGACAAAAGGCTGTATTACACAGCCCGATGTGGCAGACGATTGTCGGGAGGGGCAGGGTTCCCTTCCAGCGATCGCCTGCTTATTAGCGGAGGAAACCACTGCCATTACATGTAACGATCTCCTCCATCACTCCCCATGCTGTATAGTGGTTTGCAGATTGTTATTAAACACCACAATCTGCTGCCAGCAAACAATAATTTTTTTAACATGTCAAAAGATTTGAATTGCCCGATGACCGAGCGTTTGCTCATTCATCAAGCAATTGGCGGCAGTATTACACTGCATGATGATCGCTAACGAGCGTTCATAAGAATGCAATACAGGCTTAATAGAAAATACTGTATACCTTATCTGTAAAAGCAATCATTCTACTTGTAATCTTTGAACTCACCCATACCTGTGTGTTCTTTAAATCACTGTCTTGCTAAATTCTGGATTTGATTATGTTTTAGGTACACAAAAATGTGCTGTATACTTTGTGTCATAGGCCCAAATAGAAATCTGAAAAAGAGCAGGTTCGAATGATAACAGGATGTCAATTCCAGTACAGGAATCAATTCCAGGAATGAAAAAGCTCTATTCACAATACATTTCCACCCTTGAACACTATTTTATAATCTGAATAATCACATTCTGTGCTGATTAATGTCTCAATATATCTTTATAACAGCCACAGCTCTGCTTTTCTGAAAAAGAGCTCCAAATCCACTTTATGAACATACAGGAGAGTTTACTAAATCAGGTGTTTCATTCCAAAATGTACTAGGGTAAGATGTGCCAAATTTATTAAGACGTACAGGCTTCTTAATAAGCTTGTTGCATATTTGCCTGCCCAGGCAGCAGAAAAGGAATCTGCGTTATAATTTACGACAATTACATTTGTTGGACTGCAAGAGGCATCACCCCTCCTGCTAAGGGCTCATTCACACAAACGTATTTTGCGTTCCGTATACGGGCCGTTTTGTGCGTTCCGCATACGGTCCGTATACGGAACCATTCATTTGAATAGGTACGAAAAAGATGCGGACAGCACTCTGTGTGCTGTCCGCATCCGTTGCTCTGTTCCATGGCCCCGCAAAAATGATGAGCTCTGTCCTATTCTTGTCCGTTTTGGGGACAAGAATAGGCATTTCTATAATGGGCCTCCTGTTCCGTTCCACAAATTGCGGAAGGCACACGGGCAGCGTCCGTGTTTTGCGGACCGCAAAAAACGGCACGGTCGTGTGAACAAGCCCTAAACCCCATCTATTTATTTTTCTTTTACTCCCAAAAGTTTTTGCAAATAATGCTTGCGTGAAAATATGCGACTTGTGGCCTTTTGTGTGTTTTCTGGCACAAAGGTCATGATAAACTACCCTGAACATAAAAATCTAATTGCTTTTAGGCTAGTTTTCTACTAGCGCAAAATATCCGGCAGGCTGCACACAACGGTCTTCGTCTGGTTGATTTTCTGCATATTTGCAGGGTTGCGGCCGGATCACCGCCGTTCCCCATTATAGTTAATATGGAACGACGGCAATGCCGAAATGCAGAGGGATCTAGCAGACTGTTCCCTGCCTTAACAGCCTGCCGGATATTAACTGCTAGTGTGAAACTAGCCTTAGCCACCGTTAGTGGGCGCTTAAGAGCTTACTAACAGTGATGGCCATATGCGGGCTGCCATCTTTTTTCACAAGTCCGGCGAGGCACAGGTAAGCCCTTTCCTGTGCCTGTGCGCGAGCCGGTCTGAAAACAAGTGCGGTCAGCGGGAGCAGGCAGTTCCAAAAACAGCCACCGGGGGCCTTCATCGGGCTGTTCTCGGAACTGCCTGCTCCCGGTGACCGCATTTGTTTTCAGACCGGCTCGCGGCACAGGTAAGGGCTTCCCTGTGCCTCGCCGGAGGTGTGAAAAAAGGTGGCAGCCCGCATATGTTCGCGGGCGAACCATGCGAACTGGCCATCACTGCTTACTAACTATATACTGAGCTCAATAATAAATCTGAGTGGTATAAACTAATCTGCCACTAGTGGTGAATGCAGGCAGCCTGACTATTATCTTTTAGCTCTATGACGATGTATATCAGGGGTCAGCAACCTCTGGCATTCAGCTGTTGTGGAACTACAACTGTCAGCATGCTACATTCACTTCTGTGGGAGTTCCAAGAACAGCCAAGCAAGTGTGCATGCTGGGAGATGTAATCTCACAGCAGCTTGGAGTGCTGGAGGTTGCAGACCCCTGATGAAGAGGATTTGTAGCTCTGTAAGAGAAAAAAAATGAGTACCAAACATTTGAAAAACTAATAAATATTAGGCATGTCGGGTCCAAAAATGATATGGTGGACATCTGCTTTACACAAAGAAAATGAGTGACCAACATTTCTTAATTTAATACTAAATTAATCATATTTCAATCAGTTTTTTTGTTAGGTTTTATAACCACCTGTGTGCTTCTGGGGTACCTGAGAAATCTAACTTTGCACTTTCATTTAATGCTTCAAATGTAGCGTCTAGGTGTTTATTTTAGGTCTTAGCCATCAGTCTCAAAGGTGATATAAGAAATATATATGAAAACGCACATCTACGTTGAAAACACTATGATTTCCTTTATTGGGCTGATTTACGGTACTATGACTACTGTTTAGAGTATTTCTTCAAAATGCTGCATAAAGATTAGACTTGTTGCGATCATTCCGTATATACAGGGAGATTCTTTTGTTTGATTTGTATATACAACTTTATTAATATGTAAATATATATGGATATTTTTCAATTCAGATTTTGTTTTGTTTTTATAAAGAAAAAAACAATGGACATTTGTGACAATTGTGTCTAACACTGTACTGTGTCATGAAGTTACCGGGAGACTTTAATGTTCATTAGAAAATAATAAAATTAATTTGAATTCAACCTGCATTCAGATTATTGCATTATTAGTGAAAATAATAATGGAAACTGTATTAGCTTTGTATTGCATGCTGGATATTTAAATTGATAAAAACAAGCTGCCCTGGAACTTGAGTGAAATGCCCCTAAGGATGCTGCCACACGTTCAGGTTTTCTGATGTAATTTTTTTTGTCCAAATTAGGAGTGGATCACAAAAGGAGAGAAAGTATAAAGGAAAACCTGCCCATGTGGCCTCATCCTAACAAGACTCACATGTCCTGTCTTCTGCTACCCCCTGGCATTAGAGAGAATTAATCTACTGCCTTCTCAAACCTGGGATCACACTCTTAGCACAGTGGCTTCTGTAAATTAAAAGCTATGTATACTTCACATTTTGTTTTCTGTCAGTAGATATACAATGAAAACTGAAGTAGCTTTGAAGTAGGTGTTAATTAAAATTGTCTTTACGTTGTGCTCCCACAGCTCCTATATTGACTATGTGTCTCCAGGAAAACAGACAGCAAATAAACTGAAATCTTATTCTGCAGTCATATTCCCTTCTGTCTGCCCTCTACATCTGGCTAACCTCCCAAAGGTACGTCAGTGCAAAGCATGGGACAAATGAAAGAAAGTATAAAAATTCTGAATTGGACTACACAGAATTTGTTTGCTGTCTGTTACCTTGGAGACACATAGTCAGGCACGGTAGCTGTACAAAGACAAGCATGGGAAATTTGTAATTAATCCCTTAATGCATAATGCCATACATGTGTGCCCGCTTCATATGCGGTAGGTGCAAGCTGTAACATAAAGCAGACACCCGGCCGCAGTGACAGAGAATGGCGATCGTGCTGAACGTTGACATATAACCCCTCAGATGCCGCATCCAACGCTGATCGCGGCATCTGTGAGATAAGGCAGAGGGATGTGGCTCCCTCGGCCTTCTGATCAGAGCCCCCGCAGTGAAATCACGGGGCTCTAATTAGTTACAGTGGCAGCCTAGGCGGTGCTGAAGCCTACCAGGCCTGCCATGGCAGGCTCCCTGCTGCACTGTTCACAAGACACAACTCAACAGGGACAGTGTCAGAATCCGATTCACCCCAATAGATCCCTATTAGGGTGAATAGGACAAAGAATCAAAAGATCCCAGGTTCTAGCAACTCTGAGGGGGCTAATAGTTATTAAATAAAAATATTAAAAGTTTAAATCATTCCCCTTTCCCAATTTTACATATAAAAATATATAAACAATAAAAAATAAACATATCAGGTCACCATGTCTGAACTATTAAAATATAAAACAAAAAATATATAAATCCTGTGTTGTGAACACTGTAATGGAAAAAAAAACGTTGACATATAACCCCTCAGATGCCGCATCCAACGCTGATCGCGGCATCTGTGAGATAAGGCAGAGGGATGTGGCTCCCTCGGCCTTCTGATCAGAGCCCCCGCAGTGAAATCACGGGGCTCTAATTAGTTACAATGGCAGCCTAGGCGCTGCTGAAGCCTACCAGGCCTGCCATGGCAGGCTCCCTGCTGCATTGTTCACAAGACACAACTCAGCAGGGACAGTGTCAGAATCCTATTCACCCCAATAGATCCCTATTAGGGTGAATAGGACAAAGAATCAAAAGATCCCAGGTTCTAGCCACTCTGAGGGGGCTAATAGTTATTAAATAAAAATATTAAAAGTTTAATTCATTCCCCTTTCCCAATTTTACATATAAAAATATATAAACAATAAAAAATAAACATATCAGGTCACCATGTCTGAAAATGTCTGAACTATTAAAGTATAAAACAAAAAAATATATAAATCCTGTGTTGTGAACACTGTAATGGAAAAAAAAACACACAATTCACAATTTTTGAGTCATCTTATCCCCCCCAAAAAAAATTTGAATAACAGTGATCAAAAAGCCATACATACCACAAAAATGGTACCAACAAAAACTACAGTTTGTTATGCATAAAAAACTGCTCTGTAGACTGACATAAAAAAAGTTATAGCTGTCAGAATATGGCGATGCAAAAGAAAATTTAAATTTGTTTAAAAAGTTTATATATTTTTTAAAGTAATTAAAATAAAAACTATACTAGTTTGGAATCGCCGTAATCATATTGTGCTACAGAATAAGGATGTAATTTCAAACCCTGGCAGAATTGTGGATTTTCTTTAAATTTTACCCCACAAAGATTTTTTTTTCCTATTTCCCAATACAAGATATAGTAAATAAAAAAAAAGCATCCCTTCCTGCAAAAAAATAAGCCTGTATATGGCTATGTGAGCGGCAAAATAAAAAAGTTATTGATATTGGAACATGGAGAGGAAAAATCAAATGCAAAAATGAAAATAGGCCCAGTTTTTAAGGGGTTAACACCTATTGCAAAATTACCTTATTTTAGATATATTGGGAAATGTTTAAAGAGGTTGTCCAGGCTTTTAATATTGACCACCTATCCTCAGGATAGATCATCAATATCAGGCATGCTCAACCTGCAGCCCTCCAGCTGTTGTAAAACTACAACTCCCACAATGCCCTGCTGATAGCTGTAGGCTCTTCGGGCATGCTGGGAGTTGTAGTTTTGCAACAGCTGGCGGGCCGCAGGTTGAGCATGACTGATCAATATCATATCGGCGGGCATCCGACACCCCTGCCGATCAGCTGCATGAGCAGCTAGCTGATCGGTATGATGCAGTGCGTGTGCCATCTCTTGTCTCTCTGCTCACATAGTCATAGTCTAATTTTAAGTGATCGGAATCATGTTACATTATAGCTTGTACAAGGTTGGTTGCAGGCATATTAGTTAAGCGCTCAACATTTAAAGTTGCATTAAAAAAGCCAAACATTTTAATGGTAAAATAAAGTAAAAATTGTATGGGACTGGTCCAATAGGAGCCAAACAAAAGGACACCAACAGTGTATTGTCCCCAATATTTCATCAAATTATACCACTCTCATTCAGTTATCAACATAACACCACATCATTTCATATAAAACTGGATGCTGGAATAGGAGATTTGCAAGTTACATGATTGTTTATAGATCCACAATAATAATTCATAAATCCAAAATAAATCCCAAAGTGTTGCACAAAGTCTATTAAATCCAAAGAGTATAAAGTCCAACAGTGTAAAAAATATATAAAAAATATAAAAATATGTATAAAGTTCAAAATTCATATATTTGTGTTCCACAAAAAAAATAATGTATATCCCAAAGCAATCCAATTGGTGTTAGTGAATACGTATTCACTAACACCGATTGGATTGCTTTGGGACATAAATTAATATTACATTTTTTGGTGGATCACAAATATATGAATTTTAAACTTTATATATATTTTTATATTTTTTATATTTTTTTTACACTGTTGGACTTTATACTGTTTGGATTTAATAGACTTTGTGCAACACTTTGGGATTTATTTTGGATTCATTTTGGATTTATGAATTATTATTGTGGATCTATAAACTTGCAAATCTTCTATTCCAGCATCATGAGATAACAGATATAATTAGGGAATTTAATTTAATTTTAATTGTTTTATCAAGTTTTATATGGAATTATGTGGTGTTATGTTGATAACTGAATGAGAGTGGTATAATTTGATGAAATATTGGGGACAATACACTGTTGGTGTTCTTTTGTTTGGCTCCTATTGGACCAGTCCTATACAATTTTTACTTTATTTTACCATTAAAATATTTGGCTTTTTTAATGTAACTTAACATTTTGAGAGTGCTTGTTAATTAATTTACCATTAATTGTACTTACCTAGGTCTTGGGTGAAGCTTTATATAACAAAGCACCTCAATTCCAGCTGTTTAATAGGTGAGCCACCATAAACATTATCTTAACCTCAAAATTAGTAAGCTGACCATTCTACAACCAACACAGTTGATCATGATGATGCACTTCGCGGAACATTTTGGGAGAATGTAACCTGCTTTGTGCCTGGAATTCATCTTTTAGAGAATAAGCCTATAGTGTTTGCAAGTGCAACATACCCTAAATAAAAAAGATGTATGCTTATGCATTACATAAGTGGTCTGCTGACTATAGATCTTCACCTGTTGTGTCGGACCCCCGCCGGTCAGCTGCTGGTGATCTATTCAGAGGATAGATCATCAGTTTAAACAAACTGCAGAACCCCTTTAAAGCGGTATTACCAACTGAAATACTATATTTATAGCGTATCGAACATACAGTATATGTATAAATGTCTGGTTACACCTCCGGGATTCCCATCTAATGGGAGAATACATGAAAGATACTTGTGAGCAGCCACAAGACATAGACATACATGTCTGTTACCAGATGGTTGGGGGCTGCACAGAATGGTATCGAGGGCTGCTTGTGGTCCCCGGGCCGCAGGTTGTGCACCCCTTGTCTAGTGTATTAGGAATTAGTCAGATGTTCCAGTAAACTTCTGTTATGTCTGTTTGCTGACAAACTCTATTTATACCTTCAAGGGATCCAGACCATATAATACCCAATACATAACTGATTCCAGTAGCCTTCAAAATGTTTTATCCTGCAGAACAATTACTTTACACCTCTAGTGAATGGACATTGTAAATTCTTACCAAACTTTATGATTATATACAGAACTTTCCAAGATGATATGTGGGTAAGAAGAAAAATAAGTGGCGTCCTGTGAAAGTAGCAAACAGGATTCGTGTGAGGTCTGTGGTTTGTACTTATCTATAAATCCAGTAATAACAAATCTGCATTAAGTGCTGCTAGGAAAGGCTGATTTTAATTGAATTAGGTAGTTTTATAATCTGCACTTAAAAGGTTAAGCTTTGCTTCTATGGAAACATCACACCAGGAAGACATTCACAATGAAAAGTAACTGCAGCAGAATGTGCTCTGGTAAATTGTTCTTTCAGCCAGTGTCATGTTATTTAATGTTGGAGAATAATGCCTGTGAAAACATGTTCGCAAATCTAATCCTTAATAAATTGCAGTGACCTACTGCAGTGAACCAGCAAGTGAACCAAACCGCACCTCTGTAGTCACAGGCAGGAGTTTCTGGTATGGAGAACTGCTGCCAAAATCTCTTTCACTCATGTTTGATCGGATCAAATCTGCTGTATTTATTTAAAATATTGAGTATATTCCCAGAATCATGTTGACTGTACATGGGATTATGTATATAATCAAATCTTTGATGAAAAGATGGCATTTTCAGAAAAGCTTTGTATTTCATCAAACAATTAAAGAATGGGAAGGGGGTCTGAGAGGAGCGTTATAGCCCATCCCTTGCCATAGAAGCAGTTATGATTCACTTCAGAGGCTTATGCTGCTATATGTACAGCACAATTATACTCTGAGATACATAAGAGTACGTATAAAAAAACATGTCCTCCCTGTGACTTGTTAGTGTTAGGCTCCATTCACATTGGTGTTAGAGTCTGGTCCTTGGCATTGCTTTTTGTGCTATGCCAGAGGCATAGCTTGGGAAGCTGCCAAGGCATGTGTGTTCATGCCAGAAGTGGCACCAACAAGCTACTGTTCCTTTGCCACATTATTTAGGAACAGAGCTAGGACAGCATATTGAATCGTTGCCCAAGTGAAGGAACTTTTCTACAACTTTGGTTATTTCATGTAAAAAAAAACTGATGCTCCATTGTAAGTCAAGTCTATTCATCAGGATCCAGTGAATTTGTTGTTAGGAGGCATAAAGGAACATGACATCTACTACCACACATCAATACAGTCTGACCACTCCCCTCTCAAGTGGATGAGCCAGACCAAGGACAGAAATGCCCGGGTCACCTGATGGTTTCTATCCCTACAAAACGTCTTTGGTGGAACACAAGGCAGGCCGGTTACAGGGAAACGTGGATGCCCTGTCCCGGGTACAGTGTCTGACGTGTGTTCACCCCCTCAGGGTTGAACGAAGGAAGGGGGGGGGGGTATGTGACACAGTGAGAGGTTTGGTCTGGGAACACAGGTATTTTCGTCCCAGCATGTGCTGCTGGGCTGATTTACAGCCAGATGAGGTCAAATACCGGACTGGATTTTAAATGCCGGTCTGGGTTTTGGCAGCACCTGGATGTCCTTAAATAGGCAGACAAGCTCAGAAGCCATGTCTCTGTGTTGGGATCTGGGAGCCTTGTGTCTGGATGGAGGTTTGCTACCTGTGTCGCATGAAAACAGGTTGGTGCTGCTATCAGCAAGGACTCTTTGAGGCAGAATTGCCGCATGGTGTGAATTACTCCCAACACCGCAAGGTGACTTTTTGTTTGAATATAACAGTTTGTTTTGTCACTTGCCTAAAGTGTGAATAAAACACTGAACTGTTTGATCCAAAGAACTTGTTGTTGCCTCCATACTGTGTCCGCTAATCCTGTCTACCAGAGCGAGTCCCCACAATTGGTGTAGGATGCGGGCAAGTGCAGTGAAGCTGTCATGAAGGCCGAAATATTTTGGTTTTTCCGGCCACGGTTGTATGTCTTACATCAAACCAGCAAGATTACAACCCATGTCTCTCGACAAAATGGAAGCTGTCGTGAAAGCCCTAGTGGAGGTTAACTTGCAACAGCGGGAGGCTAATAAGCAGCAGCAGGAAACCATCCTGCCCTTTTTGCAACATGTGATGGCTTTACCAGCAGCAAGAGCATCCACGATGCCCAAAGTGTGGCGATACCTAAGATGACCCCCTCGGACGACGTTGAGACCTATCTGGCGTTCGAAAAGGTAGCCGTGAGGGAGAAACTACCCCGAGATCAGTGGGCTGAGGTCGTCACTTCCGTTCCTGGCATCCGGACACCAGCAGGTGTTTTTCGACTTACCAGATGATCAAGCGGCCGATTACATGACAGTAAAGAGTGAGATTATGGCAAGACTGGAGGTCAATGTGTTGGCCCAGGCCCAGCGGGTGCATCATTGGGAGTTTAACCCAGCTGAACCCTCTCCAGCACTGGATCGTCCAGGTGTCTCCTGGTAATGCCCTTGAGATAGTCGACCTGGTGAAGCGCTATGAGGCTACCAGGACTCTACAGAGGGGTTATTTTTTTTGGGGGGGGCACTCAAACCCCAGAATTCTCCACCTTAGACCCAGCGACTGGTGCCAGCAAAACCCATCCGGATATAACCCCTACAGTCCTAGCTCCAATAGTCTGCTGGCGATGTCAGGAGCCTGGCTACATAAGGGCCGACTGTCCCCATCGGGACGAACACATGGATACTAACTATGGCTACCGCCACTACTTGTATGCCAGGAAGCTGTGCGCAACAGGTACCCCAGAGACTATAGATAATAGCCACCTGTGCCAGGTGGAAGTGGGAGACACTCTGGCGGTAGCTCTGCTGGACTCAGGGAGTCTGGAGTCCCTGGTAAGAGCTTCCCTGGTGCAACCCGCCGAGTATACTGGCCAAAAAGTCAGGGTTGTGTGCATCCATGGAGACTTAAAGGACTATCCCACCGCCCTGGTGTCTCTATCCACTGTGTCCGGCAGGTTGCCACCAATTTATATTATAAACTCATAATAGGGAGAGACATCCCTGGCTTCCTGGCACTGTTGCTTGCTATGATAGTGACTGATACCCATGAGACAGGATTAACCCTAGCAGAGTTGCCCGGCTCAGGGGGGAGACCAGAACTCTGGGAACCTGAGACTGAAGGGCCAGAGGTAGGGGTGACCACCACTTCGGTGGAAGAGGGGAGACAACCCTGCTAAGTGTGAAGGACTTGCCGCCAGTTCCTGATTTGGAAGACCTCAACGTCTTCAGGGAAATTTTGGTACCGCCCAACGTCGGAACCCAACTCTATCCCGTGCCTGAGAAAATGTGTTAATAGTAGATGGTGAACCACAACAACCTGGGGCAGAGTCAGTGTTTCCCCATTTTGTGGTTTATCAAGATATGTTGTATCGGTAAACCGACTACAGGGTGAACCTATTGAACAGTTGGTGGTCCCCAAGGCTTAGTGCAAGCTTGTGTTAGATCTTACCCACCAACACGTTCTCGGGGGTCACCTCGGGCTGCAGAAAACTCAGGATCGTATTCTACAGCTGGCCCAGCATATTCAAAGAAGTTAAAGAGTTTTGTAAGTCTAGCCCGACCTACCAGATAACTAACCCCCGGCCACATTTCTGTAGTCCCTTAGTACCTTTCCCGATTATTGAAGTACCGTTTGACCGAATATCTATGGACTTCATAGGCCCAGTACCGAAGTCCGCCAGAGGGCATCAACACAACTTAGTCATTCTAGACTACGCCACTCGGTACCCGGAGGTGGTGCCACTGCGACATACCTTGGCCAAACTCATAGCTAAGGAGTTACTGGAGATTTTTCCCAAGTAGGACTACCTAAAGAGGTTCTGACCGACCAAGGGACCCCTTTTATGTCCAAGGTGATGAGGGAACTCTGTAGGTTGCTGCACATAAAACAACTACGGACGCCCGTTTACCATCCGCAAATGGATGGTCTGGTAGAACGGTTTAACCAAAGATTAAAAAATATGTTGAAAAAGGTAGTGTCTAAAGATGGGAAGGACTGGGACCTTCTTCTGCCCTATCTCATGTTCGCAGTGCGAGAGGTACCCCAGGCCTCTACTGGGTTCTCACCCTTCAAACTGCTATATGGCAGACACCCTCGCGGTGTCTCTTGGATGTGGCCAAAGAGACATGGGAACAACAAGCCACTCCACATAAAAGTGTCATTGAGTACGTTATCCAGATGCAAGATCGGACAGAGACAGTGTTGCCTCTTGTTAGGGAGCATATGGAGGCATCTCAGCGAGCCCAGTTGGGTCTATCGGCAGGCTCGGGTCCGGATATTTAACCCGGGTGATCAGGTTTTGGTTCTGGTGCCGACCGTGGACAGTAAGTTCCTAGCTAGGTGGCAGGGGCCCTACGAGGTACTCAAGAAAATTGGAGATGTAAACTACAAGGTACACCAGCCAGGGCGGCGAATGCCGGAGCAGGTTTACCATGTGAATTTACTCAAACCGTGAAAAGATAGGGAAACCTGTACAGAAGACAGCCCGTGGCCGGGTTTTTTTTTAGGAGAAGAGGTATCGGCCCCTCTGTCTGATGCAGGAGAGGCAGCTGCCACAGTAAAAATTGCTGACAGCCTGTCCTCTAAACAGACTTAGGAGGCCAGGGAGTTTGTTAGTCGTAACACGGATGTGTTCTGGGACCTCCCTGGATGCACTTCCATAATCCAACATAACATTGTCACTGAGCCTATAGGCAAAAGTCAGATTAAAACCATACTGGGTGCTCGAGGCTCGGCGACAAGCCATATCTGAGGAGGTGCAGCTAATGTTGCAGCCAGACGTCATTGATGAGTCAAAAAGTTAGTGGGCCAGTCCTATAGTATTGATACCCAAGCAGGACGGGACGTTGCAGTTTTGTTCCGACTTTTGAAAACTTAACGATTTTTCCAATATCGATGCGTATCCCATGCCCCGGGGTGGATAAGCTCATCGAGAGGTTAGGACAAGCCTGGTATTTTTCAGTTTTGGTCCTCATGAAAGGGTACCGGCAGGTGCCCTTAACGGGGGCTGCCAAAGAGAAAACCGCCTTCATCACGCCTGAGGAGCTGTATCAATATAAGGTCTTACCTGTTGGTCTGCATGGCGCCCCCGTCACTTTTCAGCGACTAATGGACATTGTGCTTCATCCACATCGTCGGTACGCTTCGGCTTACCTGGACGATATTATCATCCACAGTACCAACTGGGAAAGTCACTTACCCAAAGTGAAGGCTGTATTGGACACCCTTCGGAAAGCTGACCTAACCGCTAACCCAAAAAAAGTGCGATAGGATTAGAAGAGACTAAGTACCTGGGGTATGTCATTGGACATGGAGTCATCAAACCCCAAGTGAAAAAAATTGAGGCGATACGGAATTGGCCCCGACCTGTCACCACTAGGCAAATAAAGTAATTCCTGGGAATGGTGGGCTATTACATGAGGTTTGTTCCCCACTTTGCTATTCTAGCCGCGCCCTTGACAGGACTCTTGAAAGGACACAAGTCAATGATGGTTCACTGGGATGCTCAGGCGGAAGAGGCTTTCTCCGCTTTGAAGTCAGCCCTGTGCAGGTCCCCAGTTTTGGTGACGCCCGAATTCAAAAGGGAGTTTATAGTACAGACCGATGCCTCCGAAGTAGGCCTCGGTGCTGTACTGTCTCAGGAAGTCAACGAGGAGGAGCATCCCATTGTCTTCCTCAGCCATAAGTTCATCCCAGCCGAGACCCAGTATAGTATAGTGGAGACAGAGTGCCTGGCTATTAAGTGGGCACTAGAATCTCTCCGCTATTATTTATTGGGGAGAAAATTCTGCCTGTTGACTGACCACTCCCCTCTCAAGTGGATGAGCCAGGCCAAGGACAGAAATGCCCAGCTCACCTGATGGTTTCTCTCCCTACAAAACTTTGTTTTTGGTGGAACACAGGGCAGGCCGGTTACAGGGAAATGCAGATGCCCTGTCCCGTGTACACTGTCTGGTGTGTGTTTACCTTCTCAGGGTTGAACAAAGGGGGGGGGGGGGGATGTGACACAGTGAGAGGTTTGGTCTGGGAAAACAGGTATTTTCCTCCCAGCATGTGCTGCTGGGCTGATTTACAGCCAGGTGAGGTCAGATACCGGACCGGATTTTAAATGCCTGTCTGGGTTTTGGCAGTACCTAACAGTTTGTTTTGTCACTTGCCTAAAGTGTGAATAAAACACTGAACTGTTTGATCCAAAGAACTTGTTGTTGCCTCTACAGTATACTGTGTCCGCTAATCCTGTCTACCAGAGCGAGTCCCCACAATATATATATATGTATGTTCCTCAGTTTGACATGGAATTTATGCATTAAGATTGTTTCCTGCAGCCCGTGTCACAAGGCATCATCCCTACAGACACAACTCCATACCCGTTTAGGGGATTACAACCAGTTTATTGGTTCTGTATAAACCAGTTTGTACATTTAGAATTGTGACTGTGGACTAATTGTTAGTTATGAAGTGGAAATAAAGCTAGTCCATATTTCAAAGAAGAGAGCTGATTTAACTTAAAATGCATTTGGGATAAATCCATTAAAACAGAATTGATTTTTTTCCATCAGGGCTTCAAAAAGAACTATAAAGAGACCATTCTATGTGAATAATATAAAGGACATTTCATTTCAAAATAGCAAATACAGCCCATTGTGCCAGTTTCCATTATAGAATTGATTTACTGTATACTACAATGTTACAATGTCTCTGTTATAGGGCAGACCAGGAACTCAGTAAGAAATCTGCTTCCTTATACCGGCACTTATGGTGCTGCTGCATGCTCATGTTTTTTATGCAATTTTTCAAGCCAAAATCAGGAGTGAATCATAAAAGGAGAGACAGTATTAACGGGGTCTTCCATTTTCAAGGGCCTTTCAGGGAGACCCCCCATTTGGCCGGACCTGCAGAAGGAAACATACTTACCTGCTCCCCACCTGTGGGTTTTAGCTCCTTTGCTTCCGTGTCACCGCTGTAGCGCTCCGGTCCCTGCTTGTCAATATTCAGTTGATGGCTGCTGGAGCCAATCATTGCCTACTGCAGTGACGCATCCTCCGTGTGTCACATAACTTCTCTTTATTTGAATCCACTTCTGGTTTCGACATCAAAAACGGCATAAAAAATGCAATTACAACAATACTTATAATCATTTATTATATACTGTATTACGGACATTTATTATAGGTTCCATGGGGTGCATGGTTGTTATCACTGTTGTCGTGCAGTGCTGGGGTCCTGGTTTTGAATGCAACATAGAGTTTATACAGTATGTTCTACACTAGGTTTGTGTGGGTTTCTTCCAGTTTCCTCTCACACTCCAAAAACATACAGGTTAATTTGGAATGTAGATTGTGAGCCCAAATAGGGAGAGGATAGATGCTTGTGAGGACAATCTCTGGACAGCGCTACAGAATATGTAAGCACTATATAAATTAATAAAATAGATTTGAGTTCTTTGGATCACTGGGGTCAATTACTAAAATTACCAATGTTTTTATCGACATGTACTGTATTTCTCAAGTGAAGCCAAAAGAAGTGAACTCAGCTTTCTGAAGGAAAGTTTGTCATTGCTATTGGACCATCTTCTGAAATGACAGAAGGCTATAGACTGTGGTGCTTAAGTGCATTACATGTCAAGGGAACCTTTAAGGTTACACCTTCAATAGCTGTTGGCTGAGTGTTCTTTTGGCCAACAGCTATCTCTCCTGACTACCTCGTACACATACACTCTCAGTTCGGTCAAGGGTGTATGTGTTCTCAATGGAAGAGAGGAAAAAAGAAGCAACCTCTCTGGTGGCAGGTTCTCTCTTAGGAGAACCAAAAGACCTGGTAAATAAAATTAATTTGAGAGTTGGGAGCTCTCCATACACACAAGAATGACGTCCAATCCTGGCATGAGGAAGGTTTAGCAAACAATACACTTAAAAAATGAGTACCCTCTATATAGCCCCTATGCAGGACAGTATCACCAAAAGTGAAGTGCTTTATAGGTGAAAGGTTTCATCTTTCTATATATTTCTAGCGCTAAACCTCCCACCATATACTATTTCCATGGCTTGAAAAGTCACAGTGATTATTTTTAGCATGTACAGTACCTATATTAGAATTAATTTATTAGTAGAACTTTCAGCATGACAACTGTGCAGAATCTTCTAATAAAACCTGAGAACAGTGCAGGACCCTAGATCATATCCCTAAAAAAGATCTGCCAAATTGCTGATCTGGTCACCATAATATAGTAGCCAGCAATCCTTTTGGCCAATCATCTTTAATATAGCACATTTCCCATTGTTCCTCCAGTTATATATTTCTGGCTTAAAAAGTCATAGGGGGAATTTGTCAAGATTGGCATACGATGCGCCAAATTTTTATCAGCCACATGCCTTTTAATTCAGGCACATTTAAGGAGGTATGTGCTTCAGAAACTGAAATCTAGAAGCTGGTGACACTTGGGAGGCTGCTATTGGCTGACCCCATAACCACCCTTCCCCACCCCTGCCGGAGGTTTTCCACGCGATGTGGAGATGCAGTGGTGGCCATGCGGGTGTCAGAAGCGACGCGGGTTCCGGGCATCGGGTAAGTACAATCTCAGTGAGGGGACCGAGGGATAACCCCTTTAAAGGGAACCTGTCATAAACTTTATGCTGCCCATACTACCAGCAGCATAAAGTAGAGACCGGTGAGTTGATTTCAGTGGTCTGTCATTTATAAGTTACAAGTAAGTGGTTGCTGAGAACCAATCTCACAATCATTGCAGACTGGACGTGGAAAAGAGTCACGGCCACCTGAGAAGAGTCCTGGTTATTCATGAATTCCTGCTCTCCCTGCCCACCTGCTAATGATTGACAGGCTTCTACCTAGTTTTCTCCCTTTCTCTCTAGGAGAGAACTGCCAATTATCAGCAGATGGGTGAGAGAGCAGGAGATTATGAATAACCATGACTCTTCTCAGGTAGGTTTGACTCTTTTCCAGGACTGTGCTGTAATGGTTATGATGCTGGTTTCAGCAACCACTGACTTTTAGCTGATGAGTTACACACGGCTGAGACCAGCATTTAACTATTTTATGCTGATGCTGCCCTCATCGAGGTCAGCATAAAGTTGATGACAGGTTCCCTTTATGTAATCTTAAATCTGTTGGGCAGTGTACTCCCATCCTGCCCACTTTTTAGAATAGTGCCAAGTGTGTTCACTTGCAAATTTTAACTCAAAAGGGCTTAGCACAAAAAAATCTTAACTTTTTGCCGTGAAGTGGGGGCTTGATAAATTCCTCCCACAGAGTTGGGGAGTATTCTTTGCACACTTAGCATGAGGACTTCACATAGAATGAAAACATACAAACTAGGCTTCTCTTTAATAATATTATTTATGTAATAACTGACTATTCATTTTATAAACGTTTAAGAAGCGGTTTAATCCATTATTTTTTTTTATGCATGACCTAGCTTCAACTCATCAAACATTGATGATCACTGATGACCAAGACATCAATTATTTTACCAGTTCAGCTACTTTTCCACTGATGATTCTTTGGTTTTTACTTTTCAGTAGCCGCTCCCAGTAAGATTATTCACGGTACAGGTATGTTTGATGTCATTGAGCGGTTTGACAAGTGATCACATACAATGTGTAGATGCAAAAATGAGGGAACACCTTGCAGGGTACTCTGTAGAACAGGGTGTGGACATAGCATAGCAGAGTCCCACACCTTTAATCTTCAGATTTGAGCAACCTATAAGTTCAGTTACCCAGTATTAAAATGTTGATTATCCAGTCTGTGGCACTGGATTAGTGATAAGTGATGTCACCTTGAGGTTACAGTGCTCCCTAGTGGATCTCATACAACAGCTGATGCAGCTTTTTATTTTATTTATCTATTTATACTGTATAGCTAAATGTTTAAAAGGGTTTTGCAACACTTTTTAAGCGATCGGTGGGGGTCCAACACCAGTGAGCACCACAGCCTTCTTGCAGGTTATCCTAGGCCAGTGACATCATGTTCATTGGTCACATGGTCTAGATGCAGCTCAGTCCCAATCAAGTGACAACACAGCCACTATACAATGTTATGTTGCTGTGCTTGGTGAGCTGCAACAAGGCCGCTGCGCTCACAGGAGCGCCGGTGAGGCAGTGGTCCCGGCTGTTGCACCTCCACCAATCAGATACTGGTGACCTATCCAGAGTTAGAAACAGTTGGAAACCCCATTTATAAGGGGTTGTACCAAGTTTTGAAGATAACTAACTGATCTATGGGGGTCTGACCGCAGGGAACCCCCCTCAATCCTGAGAACGGGGGTCCCATTCCCCTGATCTGATGGAGTGGCCAGTACGGCATGCACCTGCCGCTCATTCATTCTCTGTGGGATTGTGCTGTACTCGGCTATTTCCAGTGGTCCCATAGAGAATGAATGGAGTGGCAGGGCACATACTTGACCTGCTGCTCCATCAGATCAGGAAAATGACCCTGATCATACACAGCCTTATTATTGATTTGAGTGGAATGGAATACTGTTTCTCCTTGTTGAGAGTGCCTAGTAGGTGTAAGGAGTCTTATAGGCATGCAATGCTTCCCTGTGAAAAAGGTACCCAAATAAGTTCTCTTTTCAGAAAACAAAGCAGTGTATTTGGTGTCACATCAGTTGTAAGGTATCTATTCTGTGCATCAATTTTTTTAGACATGCCTTGAGACATAATTTAGGATTATAGCCAAGCCAGTACATCACCTGCAAACAGCTGTTTCGGGGGCTCCTGGTTCCCACAACAGAGGCTTCTAATCCAGTTAAGCCAGGCCACTCTGCTAGCCAATCACCACGAAATAGCTATCTGCAGATGAGATACTGGTTTGGATATAATCCTAAATTATGTCTCAAGGCCTGTTTAAAACTGTTCACAACAAAGACACAACTTTCTTTTTCAAAAAGATAGCTGATTTGCATATTACATATGGAGAGCCACACTGAGTTTACTTTCTTACAGAATCTGTGAGAATCTGCAAGATGCAAAGTTCTGACATACTCTACATACCACTATATAATTCCATTGTTCTGCTTGATTATAGGAGCAGAACTACAAAAATAATGGAAGTGGTGTTT
Source organism: Bufo gargarizans (assembly GCF_014858855.1). Taxonomy (NCBI): domain Eukaryota; kingdom Metazoa; phylum Chordata; class Amphibia; order Anura; family Bufonidae; genus Bufo; species Bufo gargarizans. Next base: position 229,697,232 of record NC_058081.1, on the reverse strand, counting down.
CCATCAAAACACAGAAACAAATGGTGTCCGACAGACCCTATTAAATATTTTAACTATTTTGTTGAATCCTACAAAGATGTGGACATCTATTCCATATAATTGTTAACCCAACAGCCCGGGCCTGCGATTCTGTCCCCGCACAGGCAAGTGCGTCGGGTTTACTCACTCCTCCCCGCTGCTGTGCACTGTGCGGGCAGCAGGGTTCTTCGCTGTGGTCTGCGCTCCTGCTGGCGGTATTCCCGTCCTGGATCTGGGCACAGCTTGCTCTCCGACTCAGAGTATTTAGGGTGTGTGCGGGTGTGTCTCTCCTCCCTATATAAGGCAGCCTGCGCACGCCCTCTATCTTTCCCAGCCTATGCCTATTCAGCAGGAGGTATTTAAAGGCACCTCCTTCTATAGAAAGATGCCTGAGCAACTTGGTCACTAGCTTGTCTAGCCCTATTGTGATTCTGCTTTACTGTGTACCGGACCCTGCTTCTTGTTTAAATGGACTTTGCCTATTTGATGCCTGCCCCTGACCTACCACTACGTTCACAGACTTTGCCTCATTGCTGCCTGCCTTGACCTAGGCCTTTGAACCCTGACTACGCTTCCACGTGATCAGCCTCAGGCCTCCAAGCACCCTCTGGGTGTACTGTACCACCTGGAAGTCAGTCCAGTGGGCCCACAACCAGTTCCCGGTTCCCTCGTGTCCCAACCCCCCTCAGAGGTAGCACCTGGTGCACTCCTCTGGAAAGTCTATACTCACTATCAGAGGTATTGTGAGGAACGAGAGGTACACTTAGACATCGCCCTTTTAGGGAGTTGTTCTCGTGGGACAGCAGGTTTACACCCGCTGAACTTAACAATGATACTGTAAAAAAAACAATCATGGCATTTTCAGTACAGTGGTACTTTACTCATATGTGGACACAGATATTCCAGTTACCACTATCATGAGTCCAAAACATCTCATACCTTTTTTCCTAGGGCTCTTCTCCAGATTTTTCAAAGTGCCTGTATTAATAGTACATTTCATTTTTCAAAATTCTTTATTTTATTAATAATTAAAACAAACAAGACATAAGCTAACAGCACGTTTAAGGACGCCAATATTGATGCATTACAAAAGAAGTATTGTTCACACGGCCTCCGAAGAGTAGTACAAACATGCTCACGTGTCAAAGGACACTTGAGTAATAACATAAGAAACATACTAACATCATAGGTGGGAAACATCAGTGACTGATGGGAGGGTTACTATTGTCAACGGTTAGGGACTTGGGTGTGCAACTATCTCGTCCAGTAAAGAGAGTAGATGCAAACATTGAGATCATCTAGTAGGTATAGACAAATAACTATCATTAACGGCTCTAAGAAAATATAAAAGGAGGAGGGGGAGCTATAGAAAAGGAGGAGAGGTAAAACATCAGGGAGAAGGGAAGAGTGGAGGTGAGGGGAGAGAGAGGAGTTGAGAGAGATAGGGACTAAGAAGGATTAAGAAAGAAAGTATATGAGAGGGCTAGAAAATCTCTGTACCTAAAAGTGAGTGGGGCTCACAAATCCTAAGTTTTAATAGATTCATTATGAAATGTCAGCCAAGGTTGCCAGATTTTCAAAAATGCAGATCTCCGGCCCATATTCCAGCCCACCAACTCCTCCATAAGACAGATCGGTTTTATCTTGTCCAACCAATCTTTAACTGTGGGGGGCCCCTCCTCTCTCCATCTGGTGGGAATGATATATTTGGCAGCTGCTAATAAGTGTGTGGTTAGATTATGAGCAGAAGGTGAGAAATCGTTTTGTGGCTTCCACAGTAGCACAACAGCTGGACTGAGGCGGATGTTGGTATTGCAAATTTTGTTGATGTTAGCTTCAATTTCTCTCCAGAAGGAGGTTAGTTTAGGGCAGGACCACCAGATGTGGGAAATGAAGCCTACCCCATTGTGACATCTCCAACAATCGTTAGCGGGCGAATGATGTGCTTTGTAAAGAAACTCAGGGGTTCTGTACCAACGAGCCAATATTTTAAATGAGTTTTTCTGTAATCATATACAGATGGAGAAACCATGAGACTGGGACAAAAAAAATGTAGGCTCTTTATCTGAGATGGCGAGCTTAAGCTCCCTCGCCCAAACCTTCAAATATAAAGGCCGTTCTGTAGAGGAGTCAAGAAGTAGTTGGGAGTAGAGGTACGATAGGCACTTAGGAGGTGGTGAAGTCGAGGTTAGTGTAAGGTTCTCTAACCAAGTTGGGTCAGTATGGGTAGGGTCAATAACTTTCTTATCTGTGTGCATGTGATTTCTAGGTCCATCTCTGCCAGAGGAGAAAGAAGCAGTTTGGGTATGTGTGATTTGATTGACTTTAAGTAGACTGTGAGGTCCGAAGCTTTCTTTCTTTATTTATAATCTTTATTTAGTCGACAAGGCAGAGTTATACAGGTACTACTTACAAGTTAGTGGCAGTAGTGACATTACATTGTCATAAACAACGGTACATCCCTGCACAACGTCTACCTAGTACATCTCGTATGGCAGTAATAACCATAAAGGTAACAAATGACTAACAAACAAAGATAACCTGGATCACAGGAGGGTGTACATGTCAGTAACGCTATGTCTAGATGGATGTTAGTAGAAGCGGGAGGTTGAAGAGATAGATAGACCTATGGCCGACTTATCAATGAGAAGGCGCCATCTGCTATTAATATCCACATACCTAGCAATTGAAGAGGTCTAGGTCAAAGTGAGAGTCCTACTGAGACAGGGAGCATTAAGATATAGGAGTCAGCCCTTCCGATTCACACCACTTGAACCACGGGGCCCATTGTCTAAGGTACTTGTCATGAGAGAGAGACTCCCAGCTAGATAGTTCTTCAAATCTGCAGATTTCTCTTACTCTTTCTATCCACTCTCCTCTACTAGGTGCAACAGTAGAAAGCCAGTGACGTGGGACGAGGATTTTTGCCGCTGCTACTAGGTGTGAGACTAGCGAGTGTTTGGAAAGAGGATAATCCTTGGTTGGTAGGTATAGTAGCACTATCTGGGGAGTTAAAGGAGTTCCTATGGAGCATATAGATTGTATGTCCTTTGATACCGCTCCCCAGAAATCATTAATCTCAGAGCAAGTCCACCACACGTGGTAATTCGTGCCCCAATCCCCCTGGCATCTCCAGCAACATGGGGAGGAGGTGGGGTCTATTTTGTGTAAGATTGTGGGAGCTCGATACCATTGGGTTATTAGCTTGTAGGAATTCTCCTGAATTCGGACACACCTAGAAAAGCCGTGGGAATTCCTGAGAGTCGACTCTATGTCAGAAGCCTCCAGGGGAACCCCCATGTCCCTCTCCCATTGGGAGATGAAGTGGGGTATATTCCTAGAGGAAGCCACTAGGATTTTGTTATATATTAAGGAGAGTAATTTCTTTGCTGGGGTGCCGGACGTCAGAAGTGCATCGTACCAGGAGGGGAGATAGTTGAGTTGTGTCAGGTCTAAATATTGTCTGCAGAAGAAACTAAAATGAGCATAATGCAGTGTGGACCAGTTGTCCAACTTAAGTGACGCTGGTAGATCCTCTCTCTGCGGTACTAATCAGTTTTTCAGTATGTCGCCAATCGTGTAGTTACCAAGTCGAGCCCACATATTATATGTGTCAGAGTAGCCCTTCAGCAGGTAGAAAGGGAGAAGTTTAATCGGCATAAGGGGAGAAGGTTGAGGCTGAAGGTCAAGCAAGGTCGACAGAGTCAGCCATGTAGAAAGAATACCCTGAAAAAAGGGCGAGGCGTTTGGTGGGACCAAACGATGTCCCTGTGAGGATGGAATGTTGGCAGGTCGAACTTTCCATAAGCTAGCTACCTCCGCTAGAGAGAGAATCAGTCTTGTAATTTGGCAGCCTAACTTACGGTTATTGGGGTTTAATATTTCTGAGTGTAGCCGCAGAAGGGAGGATAAATAATAGAACTTAAAATCAGGCAGACCCACCCCACCTTTGTTTTTCTGACGGGTCAGTAAAACATATGATAGTCGAGGCTTGGATTGTTTCCAGACAAAAGAAGTAAGGAGTTTTCGCAAAGCCTTGAAGTAGGGATCAGGCACAAACACCGGGAGCGCCTGTATAGTATAAAGGATTTTAGGGAGAATATATGTCTTTATCATGTGAACCCTGCCAAGCCAAGACATGAAGGGGATACGTAGGTCTTCCAATTGTTTTTTAACCTCGGTCAGAATAAGGGTATAATTAAGGTCGCAAAGTTGCGAAAGGTTAGAGGAAATATTTATCCCCAAGTAACGTATATGTGAAGAAGCCCATTGAAATGGGTAATTAGTGGCTAAGTTTGTAACAGTAGATTGGGGAATATTAATGGCTAAAGCATTACATTTTGCAAGGTTTATTTTAAAATTGGACATATCCCCGAAAGACCCCAACAGATTAAGTAGAGCAGGGAAGGCTTCAGTAGGGTTCGACAACATCAGTAGCATATCGTCCGCAAAAGCCGCGACTTTATGCGACACTGGGCCCACCTGTAGCCCAGCTACTGACTCGTCCTGTCGTATCGCCTGAATCAGTGTCTCCAGGCAGAGGATGAAAAGCGAGGGGGAAAGTGGGCAGCCTTGTCAGGTTCCATTAGTTATAGGGAACGAGGGGGATAATAGCCCATTCACACGAACTCTCGCATGGGGGGAGGAGTACAGGGAGAGCACAGCAGAAACGAAAGTTAGGGGAAAGCCGTACCGAATCAGGGCGGCTTGCATGAAACCCCAATCCACCCTGTCAAATGCTTTTTCAACATCTGTACTGAGCAGAGCAAGAGGGGACTTAAATTTAAGCGCAAAGTCTATGGCCTGTAAAACACGGAATGTGCTGTCCCTGCACTCTCTACCCCCAACAAAACCTGTTTGCTCTGGAGACACCAACCCAGGCAACCACAGGGCCATCCTATGGGCTAAAATTTTTGCCCACAGCTTCAGGTCTGCGTTAAGCAGCGAAATAGGCCTGTAGCTTGCCGGAGATTCTGGGTTCTTGTCAGGTTTAGGTATGACAACTATATAAGCCTCTAAATTTTGCTTCGCAGGGAGGGCTCCAGAAAGCAGCAAATTAAAATATTTAACTATGTAGGGTCCAATGGTTGGAAAGAATTTCTTATAATAATTCACAGGAAGCCCATCCGGGCCCGGGCTTTTGCCTTTAGGGACAGAAGTTAAAACTTTGCTGACTTCCTCTAAAGTAATTGGTGTGACTAGAGAGGCCTTGGATTCCTCAGGTAAAACTGGTAGATCGAGGCCGTCCAAAAAGGTTTTTATTGATTGAGAACGGAGGGTAGCCTCTGGCTCACAAATTCCTGTTCTAATGTTATAGAGGGACTGGTAATATCTCGCGAAAATATCAGCTATACCTGAGGAAGAGGTGTGTTTTTTACCCTCTGTGTCTACCATCTGACCAATGAAAGAGCGTTGAATCTGCTTCTTTACCATAGCTGACATGAGCTTGTTGCCTTTATCGCCGTGCGCGTATTGTCTGTGTCTAAGGCGTAAAAATGCCTGGGCTGCTTTCACATTCAATACAGATTTTAACTCATTTCTTAATGCAGACAATTTGATGAGCAGATCAGGGGCCAGGGAACTTTTATGGGCCACCTCTAATTCCGAAATTTTGGTAAGAAGTGAGGCGACTTGTTCCTGTCGCTTCTTCTTAAGGTAAGAGCCAAGGGAGATCAATTCCCCACGGATTACAGATTTATGGGCCTCCCATATAGAAGCCGGGGAAACGTCGGGCGTATTATTAGTTTGAAAATAGTCTGACAGTTTCTCGCATAAAGCTGTAACATGTGAGGAGGAATCTAAAATCGTAGGGTTTAACCGCCAAGACCATTCACTCCCTTCCGTTCCTGGGATGGTTATTACACACACTACAGGGGCATGATCAGAAACAGTTATCCCCAATATATCTGACCTACTTACATTAATAAGTAATCTATCCGGTATTAACCAGCAGTCCAATCTGTGATAGGACTTGTGGGGGACCGAATAGAACGTATAATTTTTATCATCGCCATGTGAAGCCCTCCACACGTCACATAACCCCATGTCAAGTATTTGCTTACTCAGTTTCCTCAATGATGAATGTGGGACAGCAGATCTTCCTGTTGAGGAATCAAGTGCTGGATTCAAGGTGAGATTGAGGTCTCCACCTATGAGCAAGAGACCTGAGGAAAATTGCGAAATGGTAGTAAGCATTTTACACAGCCACTTCACCGTGTCCTTATTTGGCGCGTATAAATTGCAGACCGTAATCTCTCTGGAGCCCAATTTACCGCTTAATAAAATATATCTCCCCTCCGGGTCCGAAATAAAAGCCGTCATAACAAACGGTAGATTTCTTTCTCAGGAATGATACCAAGTGGAGTAACCTGATTTGTTCATGTGAGGGGCACGCCCTTTCTTGTAGTGGGTCTCCTGTAATAGCAGGAAGTCTGCCGACTCCCTCCTCATCAATTGCATAATTCGGCTTCTTTTGACCGGGTTATTGCATCCCTTAACATTAAGGGAGGCTACTGTTAGACTCACCGGTGCCATATAGGACCTTCAGAGAAAAGCCCGCCTGCAAGTGATATGCTCACCACATAAGTGATCCTAAACTGTGAAAACACATAGATAAACAGTATAAACATAATGGAGTATAGTAGATGAATTATAAGACAGAAGCTCCAGTGGAGCCGGAGCGGGGGCAGATAACACGAACGAGAGGAAAAAGGTAGCCTGATCCGCCCAAACCCTCCACATAAAGCCCGCTAATGTTGCTAATGGCAGAGTTCTCCTCTATGATGATTATGTAGGCACTTAATTAACCCCTCATAACGAATCTGCAATACTGGAGTGGCCAAGGTCACATGGGGTATCGGTATTGGGGTAAGGGGGGGAGGGGGGGGGGAGGAGGGGTAGTATGTACCCCTACCGTCTACATCTAACTTGGCATGAAAGAGAAGTGAGTTGCTGAGGGTTAAACAAATCCTATTACATTATCTAGTGTGTGCTGTGTCTCGACTGAGTAATGTAAAAGACATCAGAGAATAGAGAATAGAGAAGGCATGCAAAGGAGATTCTGTTAACATACAATAGTTCAAACACTACCTTCTATGACTCCCTGTATGAAGATACCAGGCCCCGTAGGACTAAAATAACTAATACAATCAGCAGATACAGGTCTAGAATTAGGAATATTAATCTAACCAGGAGAAAACATAACTCCGGATCTCCTTTATCTTGGAGATGAAGATGTTAGAACGGCCCACCGTCTGCTGCTCAGTCATTGGAGTCCGGCGGGGAAGAGCGGTGGAATGTATGGGGCCTTTGTCTCCTGACCGTGGTCCAACCAGCTGGAATCTTGAGAGCGGGTAAGTCAGGTTCGTTGGAGACCGGTAGCCATGAAGGAATCTTCAATGGGGTCAGACCCAGGGGCTCCCACAGTTGTTCCAGATCACTCGGGGTACGGATGCTGTATCTCTTGTTCCCTGCGATGATCAGAAGGCCGAATGGGAACAACCAGCGATAGTTGATCCCAGCCTCTCTAAGTGCAGCTGTCAGGGGCTTCATCATCCTTTTCTTCTGCAACGTGGCAGGCGAGATGTCCTGAAACACTTGGACCTCCGAGCTGCCGATAAAGACGTCGGGTAAGTCTCGCGCTTTCTTCAAAAGGACCTCTGTGTCTCTGTAACTCAAAAGTCCGCATATAATATCCCTTGGGTTTTCTGAGGGCGAAGGCTTGGGCCTGAGGGCACGATGGACGCGCTCTACTATAATGGTAGCGGCCCGATCCGCTCCCACGAGGAAGGTGAATAGCTCTTTCATAGTTTTGTTCACGTTTTCCTTATCGGAAGCCTCCGGGTAGCCCCTTATCCACAGGTTCTTCCTACGGCTCCTATTCTCTTGATCTTCTATCAAGGCGAAGGATTCATTCAGGGCTGACTGATAGGAGGCCAAGGATTTACTAACCGCAGCATTGAAGGCTTGTTGAACCTCACATTGCTGTTCCAGGCTTTCTACCCTGTCGCCAATATGGCGGACATCAGCTTTAATGTGGGAGAGATCGGCTGCCAGCGGGGCTAAGGCTCTGCTCAGAGCTCTATCTAAGTAAGCAGTGGTTAAGGGGACTCCAGAACTCACCCCTGTAGAGACAGCCGTAATATCTTCTTCGGCATCTGAGCCGTCCAGTCGGCCTCCGGCTTCTGAATCTTGCAATAGTGCTCCAGCCTGCGCCATCTTAGGTTGCCCCTTCTCCACACGAGATCTCGATTTATTCAGGAATTTCTCCATGGATTTGTCCTGTTTGGCGTTTTTGCTTGTGCTAAACATCTCCCCAGTCAGTTCTTTGGGCTGTATCTTCACCATAGTAGGCAGAACGTGCTGTTAATAGGCTTATGGAGAGCTTGGTGGCGGGAGCTCTACTCAAAAGCGACCGCCATGAAGCGAGGTCAGGCTCCGCCCCCCCGAAGCTTTCTTTAGATCAGATATCCTACTGCCGGTTAGAGTTGACCAGAACCTCTGATATTCTCCAATCTTCTCCCTCAAAAAGTAGGGAAGAGTGGAGAGTGGAAAAATTGGAGATATTTTACCTGAGTTCATTAGCAAAACCTTGGTTTTACTACAATAGTGAATCATGTTACGGGTGAGGTCACTAAAAAGGGTTGACTTTCTCATAGAACAGGGTTTCACCCACAGGAGATGAAGAGCCATTTCCCCCATTAATGACCTCTCTATATCAGCAAATAACTGTCACGGATGATGTTGCAGAAAGTTGGAACTTATAAATAAACATCCGACTGGCTTGATCCCAAACTAAGGAGCATATGGGTGAGCCCTATAAAACCCCCTAGAGCTCTCCCTGACTGCTATGCCCATGCAAGGGTCTCAATGGTAGACGATTGCATGGCCACGTACCTAAGATTGTGTGACACCTGAAAACCCTATAATAGTGAGGGGACATGACCACTGGCTCCCTGCACTTAATACGGACTGAGTCAGGGTCACCTAGAATCAAGCCAGCAAGGAAACTCAAATAAAGGAAAAATACTTATCTGAGGAAACAGCAGCAGCAGCCTCCAGCAGTGAACACCTCATCCAGGAAGTAGTATAAACCGCAAAGTGAGGCAGTATGGGAGGGAATATAAAAGGAGACAATTAGTCTAAATAGGTGACACCTGGAAGAAGGAAAGGAAATGACAAAGTGAAACCAAAACAAAGAACGTTATGCAAGAGGTAGAGAAGAACGTCTGTCAGACCTTCTCACAGAACTGGCGGTGACAATAACTTAGTGTAATTAGGGTCGGCTAAAACTATCCATCTTTCTAAGGGTTATGGTGTGGAGATAAGTCTGTAGGTCAAAGAGTGAGAGTCCACCCTTCGTGGCCTTCCTTATAAGGAGAGAGTAGGGCAATCAAGGTCTTTTATTAGACCATAAGAAGTTACTAAAGAGACCCCGAAAATCTGAAAATAATTTATTGAATAGTGTGATGGGCAGGCATCTCAAGGTGTATAAAATCTGAGGGAGCACATACGTGGACAATAGATTTTTACTTCCCAACCAGGACAAGTAAGAAAGTTTAACGGAATTCAAGAAATTCTTAATTTTAGTAAATAGGGGAGGGTAGTTCAGTTTAAAGAGCTTCGATGGGTCAGAAGAAATCATGAAACCCCAAGTGTTTAACTGCTTCTGTCGGCCATTGAAAGGGGGAGAGAGAGCTCGACTGTACTATACTCTCCCTGGGGATGGAAACATTTAGAATTTCAGATTTCTCAAAATTGTCCTTGAAATTTGAGATTTCACTATAATCATCCAGTAACTTCATTACCTCCGGCAGGGCTTCACTGGGATTTGTAATAAACAGCAAAGGTCATCAGCGAAGGCCGCCAGCTTGTGAGTTTTATGTCCCACTTTTAAACCCTTTATTGTCTCTGATGACCTGATTTTGCTAAGGAATATTTCTAGGGCTAGGATAAAAAGCGTTGGAGAGAGGGCAGCCTTGTCTTGTGCCGTTTGTGATGTGGAAAGAGGGGGAGAGGTATCCATTGGTTATCACTCTAGCAGTAGGATGCCCAAAAAAGGAGAAAATGGCTGAAACGAGCGAAGGGGGAATCCAAAATGTAGTAATGCACTTTCCATAAAGGTCCAGTTGACCCTGTCGGAAAAAAAAATCGGCATCTGTGCCTAAGAATATTAAAGGAATATTGTATTTCTTTGCATAGTAAATGGCATGTATGCCTGCTAACATTATGCTTTCCTTCCCTTCACAAAGCCCACCTGCTCTTCATTAATTAAATGGGGTAAGAATTTGGAAATCTGATGACTAAGGATTTTGGCCCAAGGCTTAATATCTGCGTTGAGAAGAGAAATGGGTCTGTAACTACTATATTTAGTGGGGTCTTTTCCCTCTTTTGGGATGACTGTTATGTGGGCCATTAGAGACTGTGGTGTAAGAGGACTACCACATAACAGGGAATTGCACAGGTCAGTAAGGTGCGGAATTAAGGTCTTTTTTTATTTTTTGTAATAGAGGATAGGTAGGCCGTCGGGGCCTGGACATTTTCCAGAGGGGATGCTTGAAAGAGTCTCTAGGACTTCCTTTTCAGTTATTGGAGACAATAACTGATTCTTTTCTGAATCTGAGAGCTGAGGTACACGTACAGAGGCTAAAAAGGAGTCCACCTTCTGTTGAAGGAATGAGGGGTCCCTTACTGGCAAATTGTATAAAAAGGAGTAGAAGCTGGCAAATTCCTCTGCTATGGCAGGAGTTGTCGTAGGGCTGTGTCCCTGTCCAGATTTGATATGAGATATGAATGCCTTTTCCCTTTGACCTCTTGTTATTTGAAAAAGGAGTTTAGAGCCTCTATCTCCATGAACATAAAACCTGTACCTTACTACTCTGAGAGCCTTGGTTGACTTAATGTTCTGCAAGTCTTTTAGTTGAGTGCGTAATTTGACAATATCTGCGTACGTGGAGTCAGAAGGGGAGAGTTTATTAATGTTCTCTAAAGTGGAGAGCTGGGAAATGATAGAGTCTATCTTAATGGTTCTTTGTTTACGGATCCAAGCACCTAGTGCTATCAGTTCCCCCCTGACAAAAGCCTTGTGAGATTCCCATAATATAGGCTTATCTATATGCGGGGAGGAATTCAGCTCAAAAAACATTTTCAATTTTCCCTCTAATCTGACCCTGTCTTACTCATTCTCTAAAAGAGTTTTGTTTAACCTCCAGGTCCAAGCTCTTGGGGGGATACCTTTTAAGTGAATCTCTAGAGATACGGGTGCATGGTCGGTGTCATGCCCTGCTCTGACTATGTGCGGAGGTCTGCCAGATTAGCATCACGTGTTTAGTTTTTTGTTTTGTTTTGGAGTCGTGCTAGATCCGACTCCCTTCAAGTGCACTGGGTGGGGATGTTGGTTTAAATTACTCTCACTCCCAGTGTTCCATGCGGGTTGTAGCTTCTGTCTGGCTTTGGAAGCAAGGAAGGAAGGATTGGCTGTTCCTGCTCAGATAAGATAATTTGGTTTCTGATTTCTTGTTGTTTGCTGTCTAGGCTGTTTGAGTTACGTCTGTCCCCTCCAGGTTCTGAGGGAACAGGCTGCCCCTATTCCCCTTTCACCATCTCAGGGATTCTAGGGTATTTTCAGCCCAGACACGAGGACACATTATCTCCATCTTAAGGGTCTGAATGTGGGCATAGCAGTATAGGGAGAGCTGTTAGGGATTTGCTAGGATGTGACCTTATCCCCAGCTTTTCGCCTAGATACTTGTTGGTTTATTTATCTGTGTATCTGATATCCTGTCCGCCGTGACATTCAGAGACTGTGATTAGAACAATATTTGTGGATTTCATTCCAGGACGTGATTCGAGATGAACAGGTAACCCAGCCACAGGTAGGACCCATGTACGGCTGAGAAAAAGGTGAAATCCTTTTCTCTAGGATTCAGCAGTCTCCATACATCTCAGATTTGGTGTGCAGTCAGGGCAGATCTGAGTCTGCAAAGTTGTTTGATAGAGTGTTTGGGGGGGTCATGGAAGTGGAATCCATGGGATGATCTAGCACCAGATTAAAATCTTCCCCCAAAATTAGTGTACCCTCTCTAAAGGAGTGCAAATATTTTAAAATGCCAACTAGATAGGGAATTTGATTGGAATTGGGGCATACACGTTAGCGAGAGTCACTTTGCTGCCGTAAAGCATTCCTTTTAAAAATACATAACGGCCTTCTGGGTCAATGGATTGCGTAAGCATTTGGAAGGGGACATTAGCGCTAATGCCAATGGATACCCCTCTTGAGGCCGAAGAATATGTTCTATGGAACCATTTCAGGTATTGTTTAGGAAATAGGGTAGGGATACGGTTATGTCTGAAATGCGTTTCTAGGAGAAACAGCAGACTTGCCCTCTCTCTCCTAAGCATATGAAAGACCTGACTCCTTTTTCGAGGTATATTCATGCCATTGACATTTAAAGAAATTACTTTCGGATATTAAAAAAGCTGACAAAGGTATTCTTATAGAGACAAAGAGAGGTTACCCATATAACCCACCTATATAAACTATAAACATAATAACCATGTACAGGATTCTGTTGAGGAATACATGTACTAGTGGAAAACAATGCAAATATACATTATCTTGACTATTGTAAGAGGGGAATAAGTCAGAGTAGTCTGTGGTGGGGGGAGGAAAACTGTGGGATATACCAAGCCAGTATGAACTCACACAGCACTGATACTCTAAAGATGCTCCAGCCACTCCCTGTAAGTATCGGTGGCAGTTGGTGGTATCCACCAGTTTTCTCATCGCGGCTGGAAGTGCATTTTGGATTCCGGGCGGATAAAATCCTGGGGCAAAGCCTATATAATAGGTGTAAAACATCAAGTAAAGAGCAGAAGAAAAATGTAACCTGCAACGACAAATTAAGTAGTTATTGGTATACAACATAGGTAACTTCCACGTGAGATATATGGAGTTAGCTCAGAGAGATATGGCAAATCATCGCTGGGGTTCCATTAAGCAGAACAACAAAACTTAAAGGAAGGTAACATGTGCCTCTAATGAAGAGATTGTAGGGAGGGATGTGTGCAAAAGTTTCAGCGGTTGACAAATGTGGCAATGAGGGCTCACCGAAACAAGTATGCACAAGTGAGATAAGAACGAGGCGAGTTCCTCAGTGGACAGGCATTACCATACCCAGGGCCTAAGTGTGCCAAAGGACAGAAAAAGACCGTCCAGGAGTCCAACTCAGGTATCCTTCAGTTCTGCATGGCGCTTCTTTGTTTGAGGCGACTTGAACCGCTTGACCGTTTGCCATTCTTCCTGAGACGGTAGAGGTGGTAGCTTGCGGCCTCCAGAGAGGGGGAGCCAAGAAGGTATTCCAGCGGCTCTATTTGTAAAAGGTCCCACACTTTTTATAAATCATTAGGATGGCAAACTGAGGTTTGCTTGCCACTGATGGATGTGCTCAGTCCAAAAGGGTAAAGCCAGCAAAATGGGTGTTCCTTAGCTCTTAAAACATCTGTTAGCAGCTTTAAAGTCTTGCGCTTTGCCAGGGTGCTTGCTGATAGATCCTGGAACAACAAGATCTTACTGTTATCAAACTGAATGTCGCTTTTTTCTCAGGCGGCTGTTAGCATGGCCGCTGCATCCAAGTAGCTAAGAAGGCTGCATATAATGTCAAGTGGCGATGCTTCAGGGTCTGGTTTGGGTCGCAAGGCCCTATGGGCCCTTTCTTGCCCTAATATAGATGCCCTATATAGATGCAAAAATCGGTCTAACCGTATCCTGTTTGGACAGTCTCTGGAACTCCTCTAATTCAGATGTTCTTCCTTTTACTTCTATTATCCTGGTCTTCCAGGTGTAGGAAGGCCACGTTTATTTGCTCATGAATCTCCCCAATGTGCGTCTGATAAGATAAGATAAGATGCCTTTATTGTCACTGTACAATACAATGTAATACAATGCACAATATAATGAAATGTTGTTTGGAGCAATCCTAGATGCCATGGACAGAGGAACAAGAACTGACATTTAAACTAAAGCATTACTCTAGAAAAAAACAAAACATTGCACTAGAAGGCATTACTATTCACAGTTCACAGCATGTCTGCATGACGCCACTGTGTTTAATCACAGCGGCCTGCGCATTTTCCAAGGCGGCAACCCTGTGTCCTGTTTGTTTGATATCCGCTTTTATAGCGTACAGTTCATTCATTACTGGCTTGAATGCAGAGGCCAGGGATTCCTTCAGGAAGGCTCTGGTGATAGGGGTAGTGTCTCGGTCACTATTAGCTTCAGACGGTGCGCGGGAGCTTCCATCGTCAAAGTCTTTCATAAGGGCTTGAGCGCCTTCTGCTTCCTGCGCCATCTTGGGTCGTCCACCCGCCGAGGACAATTTTTTACAATATAAATTATATGCAAATGGTAGAAAATGTAAATGATTCATTTTTCCAGTACTGTACAACAAAAATACATTTATCATTCATTTGTAGTTGTTTTTTTGTCAGTTTTAAATCTGTCTTTGCTTTGTGTGCCTGCACCTTAATAATATATTTGGAGTGAGTGCAATGTGGTTTACATCTTTATGTGTAAAAGTACACCAGTGCATTTCCTGCCGTAGGTTGCAACTTTTGCAATATTCGCACTTAGTAAATGAGCCATGACCCAGGCCTAATCTCACTTTCAGCTCTTAAACATAGACCCTTTTGAAATGTGTCGAGGAACTTGATATTGATGAAGGACTTATGTATTTTTTTCAACTGTATTAACTATGTAACACCAAATGTCGCATAAATTGACCAGATGTCGTAGAAAACAACACAGTTGCCATGATTTGTGACTTTTTAAAGCCACAAAACTGACATATCTGATTTGATAAATGTCCCCCATAAACTATACATATAGCAATAACATGTACATGGCATTAAATCACAGAATTATTGTTATTTATTTGAAAGAATCATTAATTCAGTGGCGCTGTACATCTAAGAGGGGATATACATACAGAATATGAAACAACAGAAGTACAATGAGCATGAACTTATAGAGAAACTGGTACAGAGGGGAAGAGGACCCTGCCCACGAGAGCTTACAACCTAAAAGGGAACAGGGAAAGACATAGTAGGTGAAGGTAAAAGCTGCTCATCTGGCTGTTTATTGGCAGCATGCTTATTACAGGTAGTAGGCTTTCCTGAAGAGGTGGGTTTTCAGGTGGCTTTTGAAGGTCTTGAGGTTTTCGATTGCATATTATACAGATGTTACAGGAATATTTATTTTATTTTATGTGACATACATAAAGTCATGCATCAGATTCTCCACCAGCAGTGTCTGAAATAATAATTTAACTATATGCTGCCACCTCCTGTGTACAATTAGTATTGCAGTAACTATATTTGTTTTTATTTTAGCATTTTAACCTTTTTAATGTCTGCAGATAGAGGTTTTTATAGTAGTCATTAATGGGCTTTATTCTAAGCCGCCAACTTTTTATGACAGCCTAAAATAAGTGCTGCATGGGTCTCTGCTCTCTTATGACAGCCGGACTGATACAGTCCAGACCAGCAGAAGCACCAATCTGTTTAACACCTTAGATACCACGGTCAATAAATGGTTTAGGGGACAGGAGCTCCCTCTCTCAAGCATCGGCAGCTTTGCAAATGAGATCGCAGGATGCCTAATGAAAGCTCCCAGGTCTTCCTTCAGTGTATGCGGAGGCGCAGCTTGATAGTACCGAGTGTAGTACTGGCAGTATAATATACTGTATGACAGAAGTACAAACCGGATTCCAAAAAAGTTGGGACACTATACAAATCGTGAATAAAAACTGAATGCAATGATGTGGAGGTGCCAACTTCTAATATTTTATTCAGAATAGAACATAAATCACGGAACAAAAGTTTAAACTGAGAAAATGTACCATTTTAAGGGAAAAATATGTTGAATCAGAATTTCATGGTGTCAACAAATCCCCAAAAAGTTGGGACAAGGCCATTTTCACCACTGTGTGGCATCTCCCCTTCTACTTACAACACTCAACAGACGTCTGGGGACCGAGGAGACCATTTTCCTGGTCTCTAACTGTTCAATCGTCTTGGGCCTTCTTTGTTGCACCTTCCTCTTTATGATGCGCCAAATGTTCTCTATAGGTAAAAGAACTGGACTGCAGACTGGCCATTTCACCCGGATCCTTCTCCTACGCAGCCATGATGTTGTGATTGATGCAGAATGTGGTCTGGCATTATCTTGTTGAAAAATGCAGGGTCTTCCCTGAAAGAGATGACGTCTGGATGGGAGCATATGTTGTTCTAGAACCTGAATATATTTTTCTGCATTGATGGTGCCTTTCCAGACATGCAAGCTGCCCATGCCACACGCACTCATGCAACCCCATACCATCAGAGATGCAGGCTTCTGAACTGAGCGTTGATAACAACTTGGGTTGTCCTTGTCCTCTTTGGTCCGGATGACATGGTGTCCCAGATTTCCAAAAAGAACTTAGAATCGTGACTCGTCTGACCACAGAACAGTCTTCCATTTTGCCACACTCCATTTTAAATGATCCCTGGCCCAGTGAAAACGCCTGAGCTTGTGGATCTTGCTTAGAAATGGCTTCTTCTTTGCACTGTAGAGTTTCAGCTGGCAACGACGGATGGCACGGTGGATTGTGTTCACTGACAATGGTTTCTGGAAGTATTCCTGAGCCCATTCTGTGATTTCCTTTACAGTAGCATTCCTGTTTGTGGTGCAGTGTCGTTTAAGGGCCCGGAGATCACGGGCATCCAGTATGGTTTTACGGCCTTGACCCTTACGCACAGAGATTGTTCCAGATTCTCAGAATCTTCGGATTATGTTATGCACAGTTGATAATGATAGATGCAAAGTCTTTATGGAGATATATTTTTTATAATTTTTTGCGACAACCGACATACTAGGGGTGGGGAGGATGGAAAATAATGATGGGTAAATAATTTATGAACAAAAATTTGTTTTTGCAAACGGTCAGTTGCTCCTGTGTATAGGGTTCCTACCCCGGGTAATATATTTACAAAGATCACAGCAGATAAGTAGGATATTCTTTCTGTTTCTCTTTTTATTTTTTTGTTTAAAAAATATAGTATAATAACATACGGCAGTAAGTGTGTAAACGTTTTCGGCTATGCAAAGCCTTCCTCAGGCACTGTGCCGCAGTGTGATGTGGATATGATGGTGAAGAGAGGGTAATGGTTGTGCCAATGGAAATGGAGCTATGCTCCAAACACACCCAATTTGGTGTGTTTGGAGCATAGCTCCGTTTCCATTGGCACAATGTTTTACCTTTCCTGTCAATCTACTATCAATAAAGAGAAAGTTAAAGCAGTACAGTTTTCTCTTCTTATTAAGATAGAGAAGGTTTAGCTACATGTCAGATTACACACCGTGCTGACGTGTATGAGGACAGTATAGTGAAACGACTGCTGAAAACAAGCTCTGTGAAATAACTGCTGAAGACAGCAAACTAGAGAATACACATCAGAGTGAAACCGGATACAACAACTTCTCTCCAGAACAGAGAATCAGGAATCTGCCCCTGCTAAGAGAGATGCCCTTCGCTTCAGAACGGTATTACACAGACTGGATTAAACCAGATACTTCCAACAGGTATGGCCGTGCACCACACATTCACTCTGATAACACAACACCAGCCGGTTCCAGCGCCAATCAAGCCACAATGGACTTTGCCAGGTTCCTTGCTCGACGTGAGCTGGTCTTGTAGGGACTTGTAAAGTTCAGCGACCGCGCTGAGAACTATCAAGCTTGGTGAGCTTCCTTCCAAAATGCCACCAGAGACTTAGGTGTGTTATGTAGTGAGGAACTGGATCTCCTGGTAAAATGGCTGAGAAGTGAGTCCGCCAAACACGCTAGATAGATTAGAGACATCAATGTAAATGATCCAGACGTTGGTCTAAAAAGGGTCTGGGAACAACTTGATGAGGTTTATGGCACAGCAGAGGTCATAGAAAGCGCCTTATTTAAGAGAATTGAGGACTTTCCTAAAATAGCAAACAAAGGCTATTCAAAGCTTAGAGAGTTAAGTGACTTATTAATGGAGCTGAGTGTAGCAAAGGCAGAAGGGGATCTGGTGGGATTGACATTCCTTGACACTGCTAGAGGTGTTAATCCCATAGTTCCATTTTCTCTATTTAGCGTGTTTGTAGATTTTTTCTCTGAACAAGCAAAAATCAGAAATGATCCTAGCTTTGATTTCATGATGTCATGTGCCAGCACCTCAGTTAGTAAACCTCATAGGGCAATGGTGGAGGTCCACAAAATTAACATTTCTTCTACAGGTTCAGTCCATAAAGAGTTCAGCTCCTGTCAAGGTGGAGACAAACCCAAGGACCTGAGCAGGCAGTGTCCCTTACACAGGAAGCCTCATTCCCTACTGAAGTGCAAAACCTTCAGGGAAAAGTCATTGGAAGACCGCAAGACCTTCCTCAAGGAGTACAACATCTGTTTTAAATGCTACTCTTCAACTTCGCACTTCGCCAGGGACTGTGAGGTTAGTGCAAAGTGTGCCGAATGTGACAGCACAAACCAAAACACAGCTCTACACCCTGGGCCACCTTCGTGGGCTTCACCCAAAACCCAAGAGCATAGCGGGGAGCTGAAGGACACAAATACTGACACTTTGGCAGTTACTTCTAAATGTACAGAGGTTTGCAGAGACCTCAGAGGAGGCAGATCCTGCTCTAAAATCTACCTAGTGAAGGTTTACCCAGCAGACGACCGAAGCAAAGCCATCAAAGTGTATGCAATTCTAGACGATCAAAGTAAAAAATCGTTAGCAAAGTCTGCCTTCTTTGATAGCTTCGACATCAGAGGACCCGGTGCCCCCTACTCTCTAAAAACTTGTGCTGGTACTGTGAAAACAGCCGGAAGGAGGGTAAGCGGCTATATAGTTGAGTCCAGCGATGGTCAAGTGCGTCTGCCTTTACCAATCTATACTGGAATATAACTAGATTCCTGACAACAGGTCCGAGATACCCACACCAGAAGTAGCAGCGCATCAGCCTCACCTGAAGCGTATAAGACACCTGATCCTAAACCTTGATACTGAAGCTCAGATAGTCTTACTCCTCGGGAGGGATAGCCTACAGGTCCACAAGGTTAGACAGCAGATCAATGGACCTCACAATGCTCCATATGCCCAGAGACTTGACCTAGGATGGGTCATTGTAGGAGAAGTCTGTTTGGGAGGTGTGCACAAACCAACAACTGCCAACAGCATGCTTACCAGTACACTTGAGAATGAACGCCCATCTCTTCTCCAACCATGCGAAAATCACTTCTTTATAAAGGAACTACCTCAAAGCATTTCATCACCAGGTACCCTTGCAGGTCCTGCCTACGATGACTTCATCTGGGATGCCAATCAAGACCACCTGGGATCCACAATCTTCCGCAAGACTAAAGAAGACAATCGTATAGCGATGTCATTCGAAGATAAACTGTTCCTAACTATAATGGAGCAGGGAATGGTGCAGGACGAGACAAAAATCTGGGTTGCGCCTCTACCCTTTAAGCCTCAAAGACAACGCTTACCCAACAATAGAGAACAAGTTTTCAAACGATTTGTCTCTCTCAGGCACAGCCTACGAAGTAAACCTGAGATGAGAGATCACTTCTCTTTACCTTCATGGAAAAGATATTCCGTAACGGTCATGCAGAGTTAGCAACCACACTTCGAGACTCAGAAGAGCGCTGGTACTTGCCAATGTTTGGGGTGTATCACCCAAAGAAGCCAGGTCAGATCAGAGTAGTGTTTGACTCAAGTGCCAAGTGTGAAGGCGTATCATTGAACAACGTATCATTGAACAACTGTCAGGCCGGGATCTAAACAACAAGCTCATAGGAGTGCTTCTCCGTTTTCGCAGAGACTCCGTTGCATTCACGGCTGATATCCAACAGATGTTCCATTGTTTCCTAGTTAAGAAAGAACATAGAAATGTCTTGGAGACTCCTATGGTTCAAGACAACGATCCCTCTAAAGATGTTACAGAGTATGAAAGTTCACATCTTCGGCAATAGTCCTTCCCCTGCAGTCGCCATCTATGGATTAAGACGCGCAGCTCAGAAAGTAGAAGAAAAGTACTGAGCGGATGTCAGACTCTTTGTAGAGAAGGACTTCTATGGGGATGACTTTCTGAAATCAATGCCCTCAGATGAGACTGCAATCAGTCTTCTTAAAAGAACCCAGGAGATGCTCTCTCTGTCTAACCTGAGGCTACACAAGATCGCTTCTAACAGCCAGAAATTGATGGAAGCCTTTCCTTTTCATTATTCAGAAGACTTAAAGGATTTAGATCTAGGCTTGGACTCACCTCCGATGCAACGGAGCCTTGGCCTACTCTGGAACATAAAAGCTAATACTTTCCCCTTTCAGGTTAGCAGAGAAGAAAAATCCTTTTCTCGCAGAGAAGTACTGTCAGCCATAAGCGGTTTATATGACCCACTAGGATTTACAGCTCCTATACTCATCGAAGGTAAAGCTATGTTAAGAGACTTTACCAGAGAAGGGTCGAACTAGGATACTCCCCTTCCCATGAAGGAAAGAACCACATGGATGGCCAGGAAGAATTCCCTTACAGCCTTATCCTATTCTTCACATAGCTAGTCCATATCTTTCTGTACAAACTACCAAGGTTGAGACACAAAAACTTAGTGTTTTCTGCAATGCTTCAGTCAAAGCAATTGCGGTTGTAGCTTACTTGAAGACGTTAGATACCAGCGGACAATGCCATGTAGGGTTCGTCATGAGTAAAGCGAAACTAACGCGACTCCAGGAACACACAATACCACACCAACTATGTGCCACGGTGTTAGCGGCAGAGTTAGCCGAACTCATCGCTGCAGAAATGGACCTGGAGATTAAAGACTCTGAGTTCTATACAGATAGCAAGATAGTACTGGGATATATCTGTAATGAAGCTAGACGCTTCTATGTCTACATCAACAACAGAGTTCTAAGGATCAGAAGATCTACCTCTCGTGAACAATGGAAATATGTACCTATGCATCTCAACTCTGCGGACCAAGCAACTAGATCCGTTGCTGCTGACCCCCTCAAGGATACAATTTGGTTTACAGGTTCACCTTTTTGTATAAGCCGTGTTCGAACTTGTAGACCCATATACTGATGTTGAGATACGTCCTCAGGTATCTGTGTTAGTTACTGAGACTCTGGACCACCACCTGAAATCCCATAGATTCAGTAGGTTCTCTACATGGAGATCTCTTGCCCGTGTCATCACTTGCCTGACTCACATTGCTCGGTCGTACAAAGCAACCTCATCAGCAAAGAAAAATATTTGTAGAGGTTGGCATCATTGTAAACATGTCTACACAGCTCTCGATCTAGAGCGGTCAAATTTTTTTATCATCTAGGCTGTACAGCATGAAACCTATGCAACGGAAATCGACTGTGTAGTTAGCCAAAGACCCATGCCCAAAGGTACTGTTTTAAGGAAACTTGACCCAGTGATTGATGAAGATGGATGCTCTTAGGTGGACGCCTTATGGAAGCAAATGTAGGCCTGGCAGAGAAACATCCTGTTATAGTTCCTGGACAGCATCATATAGCTATTCTGCTTGTGCAACATTACCATGAACAGACAAAGCACCAAGGTCGTCTGTTCACTGAAGGAGCTCTAAGAGCAGCTGGACTGTGGATAGTTGGAGCTAAAAGATGTGTAAGCAGATTCATATTTAAATGTGTTACCTGTCGGAAACTTCGTGGTATGTAGCAGATAATGAAGATGGCAAACCTCCGTATGACCGACTAAGTACGGATCCACCCTTCAATGTTGGCCTAGACATGTTCGGTCCTTGGCCTGTGGTTGTCCGGCAAACAGGGATGGCTGTGCGCATTGGAAACGTTGGGCGATTATGTTCACCTGTCTGTCCATCAGAGCTATCCATATTGAAGTAATTGAATCTATGGATACTTCCTGTTTCATTAATGCTTTCCGACGTTTCATTGCCATTAGAGGACCTGTCAAACACATTTGTTCTGACCGAGGCACAAACTTTGTCGGAGAAGCGAGAGAACTGCAACTCTCTTCCAACTTTGATGTTAACAACATAGAAAGATACCTCAGTGAACGAGGATGCATTTGGACCTTCAACCCACCACACTCTTCACACATGGGAGGTGCAGGGCCGTCTTTAATATTGATTGGACCCTGGGCAAAAATTTACTTGGGCCCCCTGGATCCCGCCTTTTCACACCTTAGCAGGCAATCATGCCCTCCACCACAACACACACACAAAAAATCCACACATCTGGTATAGTACAGTGAATGACTGTAAATACTTCCAGTTCTGAAGACTCCAGTGTCACCGCCAGCTCTCTGAGAAGGTCTGGCAGACGTTCTTCTGTACCTCTTGCATGATGTTCTTTGTTTTGGCTTCACTTTGTCATCTCCTTTCCTTCTCCCAGCTGTCACCGATTCACACTAATTGCCTCCCTTTATATTCCCTCCCATACTGCCTCACTTTGCGGTTTATACTACTTCCTGGATTGAAGTGATCACTGCTGGAGACTTCTGTTACTGCTTGTTCAGATAAGTCCTTTCTTGTATTGTGTTTCTTTGCTGGCTTGATTCTAGGTGACCCTGACTTCCTCCGTATTAAGGGCAGGGAGCCGGTGGTCATGTGCCCTCACTATTATAGGGTTTTCAGGTGTCACACAGTCTAGGTACGAGGGCATGCAATAGTCTACCTCTGAGACCCTTGTATGTTCTTAGCAGTCAGGGTGAGCTCTTAGGATTTTAGTTTGGGATCAAGCCAGTCGGATGTTTATCCATAACTTCCAGCTATCTGCAATATCATCCGTGACATCCAGTGGCTCAGGATCAGTGCTCTGGGCAGCTGGGCTCAGGCTGGAAGTGGGCACCGCTCTGCAGGAAGGAGACCAGGGCTTGGCTCACCCTAGCATTACAGTGCACTCCAGCACCCCACAGTATGCAGTATAGCACCCTATAGTATACAGCAACCCACAGTATGCAGTATATCACCCTATAGTATACAGCACCACACAGTATGCAGTATAACACCCCAAACTATACAGTACCCCACAGTATATAGTAGAGCAGCATAGCAGCCCACAGTATCCAGTATAGCACCCCACACTATACAGTACCCCACAGTATATAGTAGAGCAGTATAGCAGCCCACAGTATACAACACCTCACAGTATACAGTAGAGCAGTATAGCACCTCACCGTATACAGCACCCCAAACTATACACGATACAGCACCCCACACTATACAGTACAGCACTCCACAATATACAGCACCCACAGTATACAGCCCCCCACAGTATACAGTACAGCATTATAGCACTCCACAATATACACACCCACAGTATACAGCCCCCACACTATACAGTACAGCAGTATAGCACTCCACAATATACATCACCCACAGTATACAGGCCCCCACAGTATACAGGCCCCCAGAGTATACAGGCCTTCACAGTATACAGGCCCCCACAGTATACAGGCCCCCACACTATACAGTAGTTTACAGTATATTAGTATAACAGCCCCTGTCACCTTTTTCTGATGTAATCTTCACCAAAAAAAAGCTCCATAGTTAAGGCGAACTTCTACAGCACCACTCCAGGTAGAAAGGACCTTGATGACCTCATAGCCATGTGACCAGTAATATTGCTAGGTTACTGGTCACATGGTGATGATGTCATCTAAGGTCCTAGAGAATCACAGCTCTCACAGTATGCTGCCTGGAGTGCCGGCAGGCATGGCATGGCAGCACCCCCTGTGTATCTGACAGCCGGACACCTGAGGCAGTGGCTAGCAGGGCTCAAGAGGCAGCTGACTTGGGCCCCCAGGGAGCAACTGGGCCCGGGGCAGCTGCCCCTTGTTAAAGACGGCCCTGGGGAGGTGCTTGGGAGAGGATGATAGGCATCGCACGGAGAATCCTCGACACAATCTTCTTACAAGAAGGATCTTTAAAGCTGACTCATGACAGAAGTATCATCTATCATAAATGACAGACTGCTAACTCTGATTTCTAGCTATCCTGATGACCCAACAGTTCTCACACCTGCCACACTGCTTACCCAAAAGACTGAACAAATTTGTGCTCCACCTAGAGAATTTAATTCCAAAGATCTTTACAGGAATCGATGGAGACAAGTACAGAGTCTCTCAAACTCGTTCTGGGACAAGTGGAAAAAGTAATACATTCCCACTCTGCAACTGAGGAGAAAGTGGCAAACCAGCAAGCCTAACCTCCAGGTCGGCGATGTAGTCCTAATGAAAGACTTCCAGTCACGAAGAAACGAGTGGTCGTTAGGTCTTGTGACTAAGACATTCCCAAGTAAGGACGGAATTATACGCAAAGTAGAATTGAAAATATGGAGACAGGGAGAGACCAAATTGTTCCTCAGACCAGTAGGAGAACTCGTTCTACTGTTTGTACCCAACGAATACAATAGTGACGTCGGTTGATGTCAAGCGGGGAGTGTTCTGTCCCCAGATGCAGATCCAGTTGTTTTCTGTGTGTTTATCAGCTTGGCATTGCATTTAACTGTGTTGTAATTCATTTGCATTATATTGTATGGTAACAGCACCATCTATTGATGAGTTCATGTATTTCATCCAGCCTGTTTTTCCTATGCATTATGGGAGTCCCAGGGCATTGTGGATAGTTCCTGGTTCTTTCTAGTCTTGTGCTGGTATAGCAAGCAGCCACCATCTTATTTCTCAGTAGCCACACACTCTCACTGGTTTTCCTGCCCCATCATCTCTTATTCAGTCTGTTTTTAAGCATAGTCGGTAAGGACACTATCTTGTGACATTTACTGCAGTTCAATATATGTTTCTTGTGTTGATAGCATTGTCATTGCATTACCTCATGTACTGCGTGTATAGCAGATTATTCTGTGTCTTATGCCATGTACCATGGATATTTATGTTCTAAAATACTACTGTTTTTATTCTGTCGGTTCACCTTTCCTCTAAATCAACTATCAATAAAGAGAAAGTTAAAGCAGTACAGTTTTCTCTTATCAAAACAGAGAAGGTTTAGCTACATGTCAGATTACACACCGTGCTAACGTGTATGAGGACAGTATAACATGCATAAGTCCTTATTTGGTCTGTGTAGACACTCCTCCTCAGACAATTGGAGATTGTCCTGTTGAACAAGCTCAGGATCAAGGGATGTAGGTGACGGAAGTATGGGCCTCTGGAAAGTAGTTGACAACATAGGAACTTTCGTCTCATGTGAAATTTCCCTGAAGCGGATATTAATTCAGGTAGCCAGGATCATCAGATCATTCAGGATGAATGGAATATCACGACCAGCCAGTTCCTCTTTTATGTGAACTCACAGACCCGCCAAGAAAGCTGCCAACAGAGCCTCATGACAATTCAAAAGCCAGGGTGCGGAGCAGGAGAAATGAGGCTGCTGAAGAAGTATGACCAGGCTCTCAAACACCTTGTGGTAGGTAGATAAGACTTCTTGTTTTGATTACTCACTTCTTGTTGATTACTGGTCAGAGGATTGCTGCATTCCCATAGAATAGCCCAGGCGAGTGCTTCACAAGACAGCAAGGAGGACAGAAATGCTATCGTGGACCAGTCGATACAGAATTGGCGAGGTAGTAATTGAAAGTGGATGGTAGTTCAGGAATCCACAACACAACCTTGGATACCCTTCAAAGCGTGCAGGAAGTGGGAGAGGTAGACTGGAGACCCCAGACACTGTGACTGATGGAGGTGATGGTGCAGACATAGCAGTTTGAGGTTGCAGTAC
The DNA here is from genome assembly GCF_014858855.1 of Bufo gargarizans. Lineage (NCBI taxonomy): Eukaryota > Metazoa > Chordata > Amphibia > Anura > Bufonidae > Bufo > Bufo gargarizans. The sequence goes on along the minus strand of NC_058081.1, from coordinate 229,671,413 downwards.
TAGAACGGTAGTAGACAGGAAATCCAGAAGTTGTATGCAGATGATGCAGTGGCTGCTCACAGCAACGGTAGTAGACAGCTGTTTATAAACTTCAGGTAGGCTCATTATGGGTGAGCCACATGTTCCATAGTCTGAGCAAACTGTTAAGGCAGTGGGTGTGGAACCACTGCATCAACCACTTGGTTTGACTTTGGGCTAAACTTAAAGGCGTTATCCTGGTGGCTCCCTGGTATTCACCCTTTAACCCCTATACAGGGATCTGAACTTCGCTGCATGGACCTACCAGACCTCTACCTCCTGGAGAAGTCCTGGTGTGGTTGATAGCTGACCTATGTCAGAGACATCAGTGCAAGATCAATTTTCTTGCCAGGGTAGATGGACCCTGATCCTCAGGCTGTAGTCATCAATTTTCAGGGAATTATTGGCAATATGGAAGGCCCTTCACCAATGGACAACATCAGTTTTATCCCTGGCTGCAGTACATCTGAAAGCAGCATTGAATACCAAAGTAGACTCTTGGTCGAAAGACCTTTCAATTCCTGACCAGCAAATCAGGAGTCTCTCAGGTGGATCTCTTTGCATCAAGGAAAAAATCACAAAGTGTAAATATTATTTTCTCTCAATCCCAGAGACCACCCCTTGGGGGTTAATGTTTTCTCCCAGGCATGGAATTTCAAACTAGACTATGACTTCCTCTCAAATCCATTGATTCTCAGAGTTCTAAAAAATTTTTAAAAGGATAGTTGTACCCTAATATTTATAGGCCCTTCCTGGCTAAAGAGGAGTTGGTTTGCTCTTCTGAGGAAGCTTGGTTTAGTGGAACCAATAGTTCGTTGTGAATGTCCATTTCACAGCTCCATAAACTATCAAGATGTAGAAAATCTTCACCTATCGGCATGGATACTGAGAAATTGTTGCTTCTAATAAAGGGGTTGTCAGTGAAAGTTATTCAGACCCTTCTTCTTAGTAGGAAATCGACCACCTCAAAAATCTATCTTAAAGTATCGAGAAGGCTTGCATCTTGGTGTGGAGAGAACAGTCTTAAATGGAATCTATCACCAGTTTTATGGTGTCCCAACTAAGGGCAACACAAACTAGTGACAGATTCCCTTAGCAAAATGCTGGTTCGCTTTCTTTAACTGACCCAGCCATTTTGCTAAAATCTTGTGCTAAACAACTCTAGCGCAAGCCAAAGGAGTCCTGATATTCATGAGCTCTTGGATTTCCCTGCCCACCTGCTGCTTATTCATATGGAAAAAAACTGTCAATCAGAGGCAAGGAGGGTGGGGAGAGCCGTGAGCTCATGAATATGAGGACTTAGTGGTATGCGCTGGAGCTCTTAGAACTTAGCAGCATAAAACTGGTGATATATTCCCTTTAATTTAGAGGTCCCTGACATTCCCCAGATACTGTACTGGACATCAGTACTGGAAACCAGACAACCCATTTGATTAGGGTGTCATAACATTAAATATATGTTAATATATATGTTGCCATATCTAGAACCACAATAAAATATACCACCTTACACTAAAATCAAGGGGTTGTTCACCAGTGTCAGTATAGAGCATAACCTGGGGTGAAACACTTAAAGGGAACCTGTCACCTGGATTTTGGGCATAGAGCTGAGGACATGGGTTGCTAGATGGCCACTAGCACATCCGCAATATCCAGTCCCCATAGCTCTGTGTGCTTTTATTTTGTAAAAAAAAATGATTTGATACATATGCAAATTAACCTGAGATGAGTCAGAGCTTGAAAATATGACTCTTCTCTGGTCACACAAGTAAGATATGACTATTTTATGTTAATTTGCATAAAAGGCGGGAAGTATAAAAATGCATAACACTTATTGAATTTGTCTGCAAATGAAATTAAAAGTGTAATTTATATGTTTAGGGTAACACAATAAACATTTAGAAACGCTCAGTGAGGGTAGCATAGTAGAGGTGACAGGTTCCCTTTAAAACATAACTTAACCCTTTGCTTTAAATGGACATAACTTTATATTCAGATTGCATGTAACGTACCGCAATCGGGAGTATAGTTATAGCAGAACTGTTAACTAGGGCTGTGACACTATAAATTGTCCTGATGCCCCTATTTTGCCCCCTCTGTGCACCATTGCTGTATTGAGATGGCAGTTACACCAAAGCCTGGCAAGCCAGGAAGAGGCGTGGTCTGATCATGCTGAATGTCGGTGTAACGGTACAATACATTGAAATAGATGACAATTGCAGTGTACTAAACAGCCATCTTTCAAGACCAAGTGGGACTTGATAAAAAAAAGTGTAAAACAATAAATACAAATTTCAATAAAAAAATTTAAAATTAGCTTTTTCCCAAATCCGCTCATTTATAATTGATTAAAAAAATGAAAACAATTAAATAATCTACACATAATTGGTATCGCCGCATGCGTAACGACCTTATCTATGATAGGATCATGTTCTATTCTGCTGTAAAAAAAAAACATTAAAGGGTTTCTACCACCAGATTTTCACCTATTTAGCTGTCTGACACTAGCGATCTGCTAGTGTCTGCTGTACCTAACCATGTTCATGTATTACCTTTGTCTGGAGCGGTTAAGCTTAAAAACGTAGTTTTATTGATATGCAAATGAGCCTCTAGGTGCTATGGGGGCGTCTTTTCAGCACCTAGAGGCTCCGTCTACTCACTATTTCTGCCGCCCAGCGCGTCCCTCCAGCCCGCCCCTCTCCTCTAGATTGACAGCCTACTTCTCTCCATCTTGGCCGAATTCTCGCGCCTGCGCCGTGTGCTTCTGTATTCGGCGCAGGTGCAGTGACTGTCGGACTGCTCCCTGCACCGACATCTTCACTGCGCCTGCGCCGATTAGGGCGCAGGTAGTACGACAGTCACTGCGCCTGCGCCGAATACAGAAGCACACGGCGCAGGCACAAGAATTCGGCCGAGATGGAGAGAAGTAGGCTGTCAATCTACAGGAGAGGGGCGGGCTGAAGGGACGCGCTGGGCGGCAGAAATAGTGAGTAGATGGAGCCTCTAGGTGCTGAAAAGACGCACCCATAGCGTATATCAATACGTTTTTAAGCTTAATCGCTCCAGACAAAGGCAATACATGAACATAGTTAGGTACAGCAGACATTAGCAGATCGCTAGTGTCAGACAGCTAAATAGGTGAAAATCTGGTGGTAGAAACCCTTTAAAAGACAATTAAGGAATTGCTGTTTTTGTCACCTCATTTGAGTAGAAAGTGAAAAGTACAGCCCATCCTGCAAAAAAACAAGCCCTCACACAGCTACTATACGTCGGTGGAATTTTTTTATTTTTTTTATGGATGTTAGTATATGGCAATGCAAAATATAACGTATTTTTAATTAAAAAGTGATTTTATGCTGAAAAAGTAATAAAACCTGAAAAAAAAATTAATTTGGTATCGCCATAACCATATCACCCCACAGAACAAAAAGTATCAAATTTAATATGCCCACCTCACCTTCCCAAAAAAAGGTATAAAAAGTTTTATGTACCCAATAAAAATTACAGCCCGTCCCACAAAAAATACAAGCCCTCACACAGCTACGTTGGTGGAAAAATAAAGATGTTATGGATGTTAGTATATGGTAATGCAAAATATATCTTATTTTTAATTAAAAAAATTGATTTTATACAGCAAAAGTACTAAAACAATTTAAAAAAACTATATCAATTTGGTATAGCTACAACCATAATAAAAATGGTATGGCCTCTGAAAACAGTTTCAGCAAATTCCATGTTAGAAAATCTAGATGCAGATTCTTTCTGAGGCAGTTTACAACCACATATGGGCTGTTACCGTATTCAGGAAAAAATGCATAACAAATTGTGGGGTGCATTTTCTCATGTTAGACCTTGTTAAAATGTAAAATTCGGGGCTAAAGGAACATTTTATTGGAAATAAAACGCAATTTTTCATTTTCATAGCCAAGTGTTTCTAAATTCTATGAAATGCTTGTTGGGTCAAAGCATTCACTGACTTTAATTACATTTGACCCACTAACACGTGTTGAGACATGACAAACTAATTATTTACAATTGGTCACTAGGACCAGCGATTGTCTTTAGGTTGACACATGTTGTTAGGAGTATCTAAAAATTTACATTTATTGTTTGTCCTTAAAATTGCTGACTAGAACTCACATGGTTAAAACTATCAGCCGTGTCTGCACTATCACTGGTAATAAACTGAATATAGGACAACCTACACTATAAGCTGTCTGGCTAGCTCCACTATCTCCACTCCAGTGAGCTCATTAAACGTAAATATAAGTTAAGGGGGAAGATCCCTTGGCTACATTAATACTTGGGCAGGCGCCGGGAAGGCATGATATCGGGGTACCCCCGACTGGCAAGGTAAACAGACAGAAATAAGAGATAGGCCCTGTAAGAAATAGCTCCATACTCCAACAGTGTGTGCAAGTGCACTGAAGCTAAGACGTCGTACCGTGAAGAACTCCCAGGACTAACTCATCCCGAGCGGTACAGTCTGCAACCCAAAGCCCACTTATTTATCACAACATGCCAACACAGCAATTTAACCTGAATACTACAGTCCTATATAGTATATATTCCATATACTTTATAAATTTAGCTATAACAGCCTGCCTACATTCAATGCGCTGCCTGTGCTGTTCATAGTGCGCCCTGTGCTGATGAATGGCAGGAAAAGTCTAAGGCATAGACTTTTTCCAGGGCTCTGAGTGCCACCTCTGGCACTCGTACCATAGGTTCGCCACCACTGGCTTATGGCAAACTGAAAATGGGAATTCTTCGGGCTTTCTTTAAAAAAACGGCAAGATTTGTGAAGTACACAACTAATAGGTGTCCTGTTTACAGAGTCTCCCACCTGAGCTATGGATCTATGCAGCTGCTCCAGAGTGACCACATGGCTGCTTTGGGCTGTCAGTTTAGGTTGATGGCCATGTCTTGGTAGGATTGTGCCTACTCCTTCCAATTTTTGACGATGGATTGAACAGTGCTCCATGAGATGTTCACAGCTTGGGATATTTTATTTATACCCTAACCCTGCTTTATATGTCTCCACAACTTTATCCCTGACCTGTCTGGTGTGTTACTTGGTTTCCATGATGTTGTTTGATCAGTAATGTTCTCAAACAAACCTCTGAGGCCTTTACAGAACAACTATACAAGTTATACTACCATTCTAGCTGTAGTTACAGTGAGGAACAGAAGTATTTGATCACCCTGCGATTTTGCAAGTCATCCCACTTAGAAATCAGGGAGGGGTCTGAAATTTACATTGTAGGTGCATTCCCACTGGGTGAGACAGAATAAAAAAATTAAAAAAATCAGGAAATCACATTGTTTGATTTTTAAAGAATGAATTTGTCTTGTACTGCTCAACATACAGTACAGACCAAAAGTTTGGACACACCTTGTCATTCAAAGAGTTTTCTTTATTTTCATGACTATGAAAATTGTAGATTCACACTAAAGGCATCAAAACTATGAATTAACACATGTGGAATTATATACATAACAAAAAAGTGTGAAACAACTGAAAATATATGTCATATTCTAGGTTCTTCAAAGTAGCCACCTTTTGCTTTGATTACTGCTTTGCACACTCTTGGCATTCTCTTGATGAGCTTCAAGAGGTAGTCACCTGAAATGGTCTTCCAACAGTCTTTAAGGAGTTCTCAGAGATGCTTAGCACTTGTTGGCCCTTTTGCCTTCACTCTGCGGTCCAGCTCACCCCAAACCATCTCGATTGGGTTCAGGTCCGGTGACTGTGGAGGCCAGGTCATCTGGCACAGCACCCCATCACTCTCCTTCATGGTCAAATAGCCCTTACACTGCCTGGAGGTGTGTTTGGGGTCATTGTCCTGTTGAAAAATAAATGATGGTCCAACTAAACGCAAACCGGATGGAATAGCATGCCGCTGCAAGATGCTGTGGTAGCCATGCTGGTTCAGTATGCCTTCAATTTTGAATAAATCCCCAACAGTGTCACCACCAAAGCACCCCGACACCATCACACCTCCTCCTCCATGCTTCACGGTGGGAACCAGGCATGTAGAGTCCATACATTCACCTTTTCTGCGTCGCACAAAGACACGGTGGTTGGAACCAAAGATCTCAAATTTGGACTCATCAGACCAAAGCACAGATTTCCACTTGTCTAATGTCCATTCCTTGTGTTCTTTAGCCCAAACAAGTCTCTTCTGCTTGTTGCCTGTCCTTAGCAGTGGTTTCCTAGCAGATATTCTACCATGAAGGCCTGATTCACACAGTCTCCTCTAAACAGTTGTTCTAGAGATGTGTCTGCTGCTAGAACTCTGTGTGGCATTGACCTGGTCTCTAATCTGAGCTGCTGTTAACCTGCGATTTCTGAGGCTGGTGACTCGGATGAACTTATCCTCCGCAGCAGAGGTGACTCTTGGTCTTCCTTTACTGGGGCGGTCCGCATGTGAGCCAGTTTCTTTGTAGCGCTTGATGGTTTTTGTGACTGCACTTGGGGACACTTTCAAAGTTTTCCCAATTTTTAGGACTGACTGACCTTCATTTCTTAAAGTAATGATGGCCACTAGTTTTTCTTTACTTAGCTGCTTTTTTCTTGCCATAATACAAATTCTAACAGTCTATTCAGTAGGACTATCAGCTGTGTATCCACCTGACTTCTCCACAACGCAACTGATGGTCCCAACCTCATTTATAAGGCAAGAAATCCCACTTATTAAACCTGACAGGGCACACCTGTGAAGTGAAACCCATTTCAGGTGACTACCTCTTTAACCCCTTAGGGACACAGCCTTTTTACACCTTAGGACCAGGCCATTTTTTTGCAAATCTGACCAGTGTCACTTTAAGTGATGATAACTTTAAAACGCTTTGACTTATCCAGGCCATTCTGAGATTGTTTTTTCGTCACATATTGTACTTCATGACACTGGTAAAAAAAAGTTAAAAAAAATATTTTTTTTTGCATAAAAAAATGTCAAATTTACCAAACATTGGGAAAAATTAGCCAATTTCAAAGTTTCAGTTTCTCTACTTCTGTAATACATAGTAATACCCCTAAAAATTGTGATGACTTTACATTCCCCATATGTCTACTTCATGTTTGAATTATTTTGGGAATGATATTTTATTTTTTGGGGATGTTACAAGGCTTAGAAGTTTAGAAGCAAATCTTGAAATTTTTCAGAAATTTACAAAAACCCAATTTTTAGGGACCACTACAGCTCTGAAGTCACTTTGCGAGGCTTACATAATAGAAACCACCCAAAAATGACCCCATTCTATAAACTACACCCCTCAAGGTATTCAAAACTGATTTTACAAACTTTGTTAACCCTTTAGGTGTTGCACAAGAGTTATTGGCAAATGGGGATGAAATTTTAGAATTTAATTTTTTTGCCTAATTTTCCATTTTAACCCATTTTTTCCACTAACAAAGCAGGGGTTAACAGCCAAACAAGACTGTATCTTTATTGCCCTGACTCTGCCGTTTACAGAAACACCCCATATGTGGCCGTAAACTACTGTACGGCCACACAGCGGGGCGTAGAGTGAAAGGTGCGCCGTTTGGTTTTTGGAAGGCATGTTTTGCTGGACTGGTTTTTTGACACCATGTCCCATTTGAAGCCCCCCTGATGCACCCCTAGAGTAGAAACTCCATAAAAGTTACCCCATCTAAGAAACTACACCCCTCAAGGTATACAAAACTGTTTTTACAAACTTTGTTAACCCTTTAGGTGTTGTACAAGATTTAATGGAAAATAGAGATACAATTTCAAAATTTCACTTTTTTGACAGATTTTCCATTTTAATATTTTTTTTTCCAGTTACAAAGCAAGGGTTAACAGCCAAACAAAACTCATTATTTATGGCCCTGATTCTGTCGTTTACAGAAACACCCCATATGTGGTCGTAAACTGCTGTACGGTCACACGGCAGAGCGCAGAAGGAAAGGAATGCCATACGGTTTTTGGAAGGCAGATTTTGCTGGACTGGTTTTTTTGACACCATATCCCATTTGAAGCCCCCCTGATGCACCCCTAGAGTAGAAACTCCAAAAAAGTGACCCCATTTTAGAAACTACGGGATAGGGTGGCAGTTTTGTTGGTACAAGTTTAGGGTACATATGATTTTTGGTTGCTCTATATTACACTTTTTGTGCGGCAAGGTAACAAGAAATTGCTTTTTTGGCACCGTTTTTTTTTTGTTATTTACACCATTCATCTGACAGGTTAGATCATGTGGTAATTTTATAGAGCAGGTTGTCACGGACGCGGTGATACCCAATATGTATACAATTTTTTTTATTTATGTATGTTTTACACATTAATTTCATTTTTAAAACCAAAAAAATGTTTTAGTGTCTCCATAGTCTAAGAGCCATAGTTTTTTAAATTTTTGGGCGATTATCTTAAGTAGGGTCTCATTTTTTGTGGGATGAGATGACGGTTTGATTGGCACTATTTTGGGGTGCACATGACTTTTTGATTGCTTGCTATTACACTTTTTGTTACGGAAGATGACAAAAAATTGAATTTTTTACACCGTTTTTATTTTTATTTTTTTACGGTGGTCATCTGAGGGGTTAGGTCATGTGATATTTTTATAGAGCCGGTCAATACGGACGCGGCGATACCTAATATGTATACTTTTTTTTTATTTATGTAAGTTTTACACAATGATTTCATTTTTGAAACAAAAGAAATCATGTTTTAGTGTTTCCATAGTCTAAGAGCCATAACTTTTTCAGTTTTTGGGCGATTATCTTGGGTAGGGTATGATTTTTGCGGGATGAGATAACGGTTTGATTGCTACAATTTTGGCGTAGATGCGACTTTTTTGATCACTTTTATTACCTTTTTTGGGAAGTAAGGTGGGCAAAATTCCAATTTCATCATAGTTTTTAATTATTTTTTTTTATGGCGTTCATCGTTCGGGTAAAGTAACATTACCGTTTTATAGATCAGGTCGTTACGGACGCGGCAATACCAAACATGTGTAGGGATTATTTTTTTTTCATTTTTAATCAGTGATAAATGTGTTTTTTGATTTTTACTTTATTTTCACTTTTTTTTTGACTCAGACCCACTTGGTTCTTGAAGATCCAGTGGGTCTGATGTCTGCATAATACAGTACAGTACAATATATATTGTACTGTACTGTATTTTACTTACACTTTGTCTGAACAGATCTATGCTTTCAGCACAGATCTGTTCAGAACCATGGACAGCAGGACGCCTGAGAAGGCTTCCTGTTGCCATGGGAACCTTCCCCGTCTGCTCAGTAGTGTTCAGAACTGCGCAGACGGGGAAGGGTAAGGACGGGGCTTGGGGGGCTGCCTGGAAGCTCTCTCCCTCTCCATTCGGGGGACTGCAAAGGCACAGCAGCCCCCCGATGGGAGAGGGAGGGAGCTCCCTGAGCTGTTAACCTTTTCCATACAGCGGTCCGTACGGACCGCTGTATGGAAAGGGTTAAAAGGCTGACATCGCATCACCGATGTCAGCCGTTTATACCAGGGTGCCAGCAATGTGCTGGCACCCTGGTATACCCACTAGACGCCAACGATTACGCAATGGGAGGCGGGCGGGGGATCGCGATCCCGCCTACCGCACCGCCCGCCTCCCGCACCGCCCGCAACCCTCCCCCTGCACCTCCCACCGTGCTCAAATAACTCAGGGGTGCAGGGGGGAGGGATACTGGACAAAATTTTGAATCCTAAAGAATCTGATCCCCGCGGTCAGAGACCGCGGGGATCATAAACTGCAGAAATCGCAGCAAACCGCAGGTCTTTATTGACGCATTTAGCCTAGGTGCCTGCTCAATGATTTGAGCAGGCACCGGGTTCCGATCACTGCCAGCCGCATGGCAGTGATCGAAAATGCACAGGGCGTACATGTACGCCCTGTGTCCTTAAGTACCAGGGCACAAGGGCGTACCTGTACGCCCTGTGTCCTCAAGGGGTTAAGCTCATCAAGAGAATGCCAAGAGTGTGCAAAGCAGTAATCAAAGCAAAAGGTGGCTACTTTGAAGAACCTAGAATATGACATATTTTCAGTTGTTTCACACTTTTTTTGTATGTATATAATTCCACATGTGTTAATTCATAGTTTTGATGCCTTCAGTGTGAATCTACAATTTCCATAGTCATGAAAATAAAGAAAACTCTTTGAATGAGAAGGTGTGTCCAAACTTTTGGTCTGTACTGTAAGTATTTGAACACCTGCAAACAGCAAGAATTCTGGCTCTCAAAGACCTGTTACTGTACCTTTAAAAAGTCCACCTCTACTCCACTCATTAATCTAACTTAGTAGCACCTGTCTGAGCTCTTTAAAGACCCCTGTCCACCCCACAGTCAGTCAGACGCCAACTACTACCATGAGCAAGATCAAATTGCTGTCAAAAGACACCAGAGACAAAATTGTGGACCTCCACAAGGCTGGAAAGGGCTATGGAGCAATTGCCAAGCAGCTTGGTGAAAATAGATCAACTGTTGGAGCAATTTTTAGAAAATTCAAGATGAGGCTAAAGACGACTGTCAGTCTCCCTTGGACTGTGGCTCCATGCAAGATCTCACCTCGTGGGGTATCACTGATGATAACAAAGGTGAGGAATCAGCCCAGAACTACAAGGAAGGAGCTGGTCAATGACATGAAGAGAGCTGGGACTACAGTTTCAAAGGTCACTGTCGGTAGAACACTACGCCGTCATTGTTTCAAATCATGCATTGCATGGAAGGTTCCCCTGCTCAAGTCATCACATGTCCAGGCCCATCTGAAGTTAGCCAATGACCATCTGGATGATCCAGAGGAGGCATGGGAGAAAGTCATGTGGTCAGATGAGACCAAAGTATAATTTTTTTTGTCTAAACTTCACTCGTGTTTGGAGGGAAAAAAAGGATGAGTTACATCCCAAGAACACCATCCCTACTGTGAAGCAGGGGTGGTAACATCATGCTTTGGGAGTGCTTTTCTGCGAAGAGGACAGGACGACTGCACTGTATTAAGGAGAGGATGAATGGGGCCATTTATCGTGTGATTTTGAGCAACAACCTCCTTCCCTTAGTCAGAGCACTGAAGATGGGTCGTGGCTAGGTCTTCCAATATGACAACGACCCGAAGCACACAGCCAGGATAACCAAGGAGTAGCTCCGTAAGAAGCATATCAAGGTTTTGGAGTGGCCTAGTCAGTTTCCAGACCTAAATCTAATAGAACATCTTTGGAGGGAGCTGAAACTCTGTGTTGCTCAGCGACAGCCCCGAAACCTGACAGATCTAGAGGAGATCTGTGTGGAGGAGTGGGCCAAAATCCCTGCTGCAGTGTGTGCAAACCTGGTCAAGAACTACAGAAAAAGTTTGACCTCTGTAGTTGCAAACAAAGGCTTCTGTACCAAATATTAACACTGATTTTCTCAGGTGTTCAAATACTTCTGTTCAGCAGTGCAAGACAAATACATTATTTAAAAATCAAACAATAAGATTTCCAATATATTTTTTTTTTACATTCTGTCTCTAAGAGTGGGAATGCAGCTACAGTGTGAATTTCAGACCCCTCCATGATTGGGAGAACTTGCAAAATGCTCACTGTATACTGTAGTTAAACTGTGAATAAATTTACTAATTAGGTAACTACTGAAGGCAATTGGTCACACTGGATTTTATTTAGGGTTATCAGAGTACAGAGGGCTGAATACAAATGCAGGCTACACTTTTCAGATTTTTAAACCATTTATCGTTTTCTTTTCACTACACACTTACTTGCTACTTTGTGTTGATCACATAAAAACCCAATGAAATATAATTTAAAGGGGTTTTCTGAGATTTCAATACTGATGACTTATCCTCTAGATAGGTCATCAGTATCTGATCGGTGGGGCACAGCTCCACCCCGTAAAAGTGAAATGGGGCTGATACCAAGCACAGCTGCTATACTATTTATGGCCCCAAACATTAGGCATTCACCTGACAGAAAAGAACTTGTGATTATGTGGCTGGAGGCAGTGGCGTGCCTAGAGTGTCTGGCACCCGGGGCGGGTCCTTTCTCTGGCACCCCCCACCAATACTTTCAAAAAAATTGTACCCCCTTACAGTAGTATTGCCCTCATTGTACAACCTTCACAGTAGTTTTGTCCAGATATGTGCCCTCTCATGGTAGTTATGCCCATATTGTGATTATGTGGCTGGAGGTACATTAGTTGGTCACTGGATAAAAGTTTTACTGTAGGCCAGTATAGGCCCCAAAAATTAGGCATTCACCTGACAGAAAAGGCCTTTTATGCCGCTGTATAGACATAAGACAAGGACCATTCTTTGTTCTGGGTAGTGCCGGATATGTGTGGGATGGCATTATGAAATTCAATTACATGTGGTCGTCACTTGGTTATCACAGGTATTGAATTCCTCCGAGATACACGCCTGATTCATGTTCAGAAATGTGAGGTAGTCCACACTGTCGTAAGCTAGGTGAGTGCAGCGGTCACGATCCACTCTGCTGCGCTGAACGTCCTTTTCGGACAGGACACTCGATGAGGGGCAAGAGCCAAGAGTTCCATGGCAAATTATGCCAGCTGCACACCCAGTAGTCTAGGGGTTCCTCACTTCTCAGAGTGTCCACATCGGCCGTTAACCCGATGTAGTCAGACACCTGCGTTCCCTGAGGCTGGATCTGGAGAGTGGCTGTCGATGGGTCTGCTGCAAGAATGATCTCATATCCGAAGTGACCAACACATCTTCAAACCGCCCTCTACTTGCAGGCGCTGTATGATTGTTACCCGCACCTGTTTCACTGTGGGTGAAAATTCCTCTGCCAGCGCCAGCAACAGCAGAATGCAGCATCTTTCGCAGCAAGACTTGGAATTGCTTCATTCTGACAGAGTGAGAGGGCTAGGAAGAACCATGGCTGGCTCCTCTCTGCTGCAGGTGTTACTACTCCAACCTCTATCTAGGTCCCTAGGCCGGTGCACCAATATACATGCTGTGGGGAACCGTACTCACTTGACCAGTGTACAGAGGCAGGGATACCAAAACGTTCAACAAAAGTCCTCTTTATTTAGTCTTTTTCATAAAAAGTACAGCCAGTACATCTGGATTGAAGCCGGGTCAAGCAGTCGTAGAACACTCTGACAGTGTTACTTCACACTGTCTGCCTTTCCTCCAGACTGAGACACACCTAAGATCCAGTAGCAGGATTAAATAGGATCCCTGGACATGAGCATGCCTCAAGTCCCGGACTGGAACCTGGGGAACAGGCACCCACCCAACACATTGCCTGTTCCCAGTAAAAGCCCGCCCTAAACTAGCTGAACCAGCTACACTATCTATTTTCTGTGTCCACCAGCTAACTTAGTGGACATCTAGACTAGGGCTTTTACTCCAGCAAGGCCAGGCACCTTGGTGGCACATTCCTGGTAAGCAAGCCGCTTTAGAATGCTTCCTGCAACATTCTGCTAGCTAACTACTACACAGTGAAACTGGCCCATTTAAGTGACTATGGGGTTCTCTGCCAACTCATGGCACCTCTACTTATCGGCACAGAAACTGAATAAACAGCATAGAGTGATCCAAGGTGTAACCCCTATACCGACTCCTGACTCATCTTGGCCTGCATGGAACAATTAACCCTGCTCAGGACCGCCGTACGCAGGATTGCGTCCTGGCGGCGGCCCTGCTCTTCTGGGTGGACGCATATACGCGTCCTCCCGCGATAGCCGAGATTTCCTGTGAACGCGCGCACACAGGCACGCGCGTTCACAGGAACGGAAGGTAAGCGAGTGGATCTCCAGCCTGCCAGCGGCGATCGTTCGCCGGCAGGCTGGAGATGTGATTTTTTTTTAACCACTAACAGGTATATTAGACGCTGTTTTGATCACAGCATCTAATATACCTGCCACCTGGTCCTCTGGTGGTCCCTTTTGCTTGGATCGACCACCAGAGGACACAGGTAGCTCAGTAAAGTAGCACCAAACACCACTACACTACACCCCACCCCTGTTACTTATTAACCCCTTATGAACCACTGATCACCCCTGATCATCCCATATAGACTTCCTGATCACCCCCCTGTCATTGATCACCCCCCTGTCATTGATCACCCCCCTGTAAGGCTCCATTCAGACGTCCGTATGATTTTTACTGATCCACGGATACATGGATCGGATCCGCAAAACACATACGGACGTCTGAATGGAGCCTGACAGGGGGGTGATCACCTCATATACACTCCCTGATCACCCCCCTGTCATTGATCACCCCCCTGTAAGGCTCCATTCAGACGTCCGTATGATTTTTACGGATCCACGGATACATGGATCGGATCCACAAAACACATACGGACGTCTGAATGGAGCCTGACAGGGGGGTGATCACCTCATATACACTCCCTGATCACCCCCCTGTAAGGCTCCATTCAGACGTCCGTATGATTTTTACGGATCCACGGATACATGGATCGGATCCGCAAAACACATACGGACGTCTGAATGGAGCCTTACAGGGGGGTGATCACCCCATATAGACTCCCTGATCACCCCCCTGCCATTGATCACCCCCCTGTTAGGCTCCATTCAGACGTCCGTATGTGTTTTGCGGATCCGATCCATGTATCCGCGGATCCGTAAAAATCATACGGACATCTGAATGGAGCCTTACAGGGGGGTGATCAATGACAGGGGGGTGATCAATGACAGGGGGGTGATCAGAGAGTCTATATGGGTGATCACCCGCCTGTCATTGATCACCCCCCCTGTAAGGCTCCATTCAGACATTTTTTTGGCCCAAGTTAGCGGAAATTGTAAGAAAAAAAAAAAAAAAAAAAAAACTATTTCCGCTAACTTGGGCCAAAAAAATGTCTGAATGGAGCCTTACAGGGGGGTGATCAATGACAGGGGGGTGATCACCCATATAAACTCTCTGATCACCCCCCTGTCATTGATCACCCCCCTGTCATTGATCACCCCCCTGTAAGGCTCCATTCAGACGTCCGTATGATTTTTACGGATCCACGGATACATGGATCGGATCCGCAAAACACATACGGACGTCTGAATGGAGCCTTACAGGGGGGTGATCAATGGCAGGGGGTGATCAATGACAGGGGGGTGATCAGGGAGTCTATATGGGGCGATCACCCCCCTGTAAGGCTCCATTCAAACATTTTTTTGGCCCAAGTTAGCGGAAATATTATTATTTTATTATTTTTTTCTTACAAAGTCTCATATTCCACTAACTTGTGTCAAAAAATAAAATCTCACATGAACTCACCATACCCCTCACGGAATCCAAATGCGTAAAATTTTTTAGACATTTATATTCCAGACTTCTTCTCACGCTTTAGGGCCCCTAAAATGCCAGGGCAGTATAAATACCCCACATGTGACCCCATTTCGGAAAGAAGACACCCCAAGGTATTCCGTGAGGGGCATATTGAGTCCATGAAAGATTTAAATTTTTGTCCCAAGTTAGCGGAAAGGGAGACTTTGTGAGAAAATACAAAGAAAATCTATTTCCGCTAACTTGTGGCAAAAAAAAAAATCTATGAACTCGTCATGCCCCTCATTGAATACCTTGGGGTGTCTTCTTTCCAAAATGGGGTCACATGTGGGGTATTTATACTGCCCTGGCATTTTAGGGGCCCGAAAGCGTGAGAAGAAGTCTGGGATCCAAATGTCTAAAAATGCCCTCCTAAAAGGAATTTGGGCCGCTTTGCGCATCTAGGCTGCAAAACAGTGTCACACATGTGGTATCGCCGTACTCAGGAGAAGTTGGGGAATGTGTTTTGGGGTGTCATTTTACATATACCCATGCTGGGTGAGATAAATATCTTGGTCAAATGCCAACTTTGTATAAAAAAATTTGAAAAGTTGTCTTTTGCCAAGATATTTCTCTCACCCAGCATGGGTATTTGTAAAATGACACCCCAAAACACATTCCCCAACTTCTGCTGAGTACGGCGATACCAGATGTGTGACACTTTTTTGCCGCCTAGGTGGGCAAAGGGGCACACATTCCAAAGAGCACCTTTAGGATTTTACAGGTAATTTTTTACACATTTTGATTTCAAACTACTTACCACACATTAGGGCTCCTAGAATGCCAGGGCAGTATAACTACCCCACAAGTGACCCCATTTTGGAAAGAAGCCACCCCAAGGTATTCCGTGAGGGGCATGGCGAGTTCCTAAAAATTTTTATGTTTTGTCACAAGTTAGCGGAAAGTGATGATTTTTTTTTTCTTACAAAGTCTCATATTCCACTAACTTGTGACAAAAAATAAAAAATTCTAGGAACTCACCATGCCCCTCACGGAATACCCTGAGGTGTCTTTCCAAAATGGGGTCACTTGTGGGGTAGTTATACTGCCCTGGCATTTTAGGGGCCCATATGCATGAGAAGTAGTTTGCAATCAAAATCTGTAAAAAATTACCGGTGAAATCCGAAAGGTGCTCTTTGGAATGTGTGCCCCTTTGCCCACCTAGGCTGCAAAAAAGTGTCACACATCTGGTATCGCCGTACTCGGGAGAAGTTGGGGAATGTATTTTGCGGTGTCATTTTACATATACCCATGCTGGGTGAGAGAAATATCTTGGCAAAAGACAACAACATTTCCCATTTTCTTATACAAAGTTGGCATTTGATCAAGATATTTATCTCACCCAGCATGGGTATATGTAAAATGACACCCCAAAACACATTCCCCAACTTCTCCTGAGCACGACGATACCAGATGTGTGACACTTTTTTGCAGCCTAGGTGGGCAAAGGGGCACACATTCCAAAGAGCACCTTTCGGATTTCACTGGTCATTTTTTACAGATTTTGATTGCAAACAACTTCTCACGCATATGGGCCCCTAAAATGCCAGGGCAGTATAACTACCCCACAAGTGACCCCATTTTGGAAAGAAGACACCTCAGGGTATTCTGTGAGGGGCATGGCGAGTTCCTAGAATTTTTTATTTTTTGTCACAAGTTAGTGGAATATGAGACTTTGTAAGAAAAAAATAAAATAAAAAATAAATCATCATTTTCCGCTAACTTGTGACAAAAAATAAAAAGTTCTATGAACTCACTATGCCCATCAGTGAATACCTTAGGGTGTCTACTTTCTGAAATGGGGTCATTTGTGGGATGTTTGTACTGTCTGGGCATTGTAGAACCCCAGGAAACATGACAGGTGCTCAGGAAGTCAGAGCTGTTTCAAAAAGCGGAAATTCACATTTTTGTACCATAGTTTGTAAACGCTATAACTTTTACCCAAACCTTTTTTTTTTTACCCAAACTTTTTTTTTAATCAAAGACATGTAGAACAATAAATTTAGCGAAAAATTTATATATGGATGTCGTTTTTGTTGCAAAATTTTACAACTGAAAGTGAAAAATGTCATTTTTTTGCAAAAAAATCGTAAAATTTCGATTAATAACAAAAAAAGTAAAAATGTCAGCAGCAATGAAATACCACCAAATGAAAGCTCTATTAGTGAGAAGAAAAGGAGGTATAATTCATTTGGGTGGTAAGTTGCATGACCGAGCAATAAACGGTGAAAGTAGTGTAGTGCAGAAGTGTAAAAAGTGGCCTGGTCATTAAGGGGGTTTCAGCTAGGGGGGTTGAAGTGGTTAAAGTGCCTTTCCTCAATAAATCCAGTGCATTTACACTCATACACATTTTAATTGCCCATCAACACCTGTCTGAGAGCAAATGGCCACCTGTGACATCACCACTCATTATATACATCTTAGGGTGCATGCACATGGCTGTGTCTGTATTTCACCAACAATGGATCTACAAAATACGGATATTTTTTGTGTGCATTCTGTATTTCTCGCACTCATCAATAGAAATTGCTATTCTGATCCTCAATATGGACAATACTATAATTTGTCAAAGGACCACAATGGATTCACAAACACAAATGTGTCCATAGCAATGATAACATACGGATGAAAAATACAGTTGCTTTATTTTTATTCAGTGTGCTATCCATTTTTAAAACTGAAAGCACACTGACCTACAGTATACAAGTCAATGGAGCTATTCACCCATTTCAGGGTTTTTTCATGGATCTGTGTGTCTGATCCGAGAATCTCACTGCAGAATGTATTCTTGTCCTCCATTTTTGTGGATGAGAGTAGCCTTTCTTTTGATGGGAGTAAGAAAAAAACAAAAACGAATGCCAACAGAAGCAGTTTTTCAAGGGCCGATTTTCCACAGACAGAGGGTGTTAAAGAGTACAGTACGGTTACCAGCTCACTCGGTTTTGCAAATGGAATATACCCGTGTGCACGGTGCCTGGTTTTTCAACCTCCTTTGTGGAATGCAGCAAGTAAGATAGTAAATGAAGGGCTCCAGCACTCACGTTTGTTGAAGTGTCATTTTCTCCATTCTTTATTGGTAGACATTCACAGATATAGGAGATGATAAACTCTCAGGTGTATCGGCTGTTGGCATTCTCTCAGCCGATACACCTGAGAGTTTATCATGTCCTATATGTCTGTGAATGTCTACCAACAAGTTTTGCATAAATCAATAGTACAGATGAATATATAAGAAATGTTGTAACCTGCTTCTTTCTCCTAAACTACCATTCTCTGCTAAAGGAGAGTTTACACCGCCGAACCATTAGACAGATTATTGGGTACAAATAGTACTACAAACGCTAGTTCCCGATCTGCCCGTGTAAAGGTGCAAATCCCCAAAACGCTCGTTCATCTGGTGAAACCATCTTTCATGCGGACACCTCTTGATATAAATTCATAATTTCTGGGCAGCAGATTGTGCTGTGTGAACAGAGCTCTGCTGCCCAGAAACAATGAATCTGTATCAAGATGGGCGACAGCAATAGCCATCTCTTCCCCTCCACTAACCAAGATGCAGTTATTCAGAGGGAACGCTTCCTTCCCAATAATTGTCTGTACGTCACCACAGTGGAAATGAGCCTTAAAGGCCCTATTACAGGCAGATTATTGTTAAGATCTGGCAATGTAATACTGTCGACGATTACCCGATGCTCGTTCATCAAGTAATTGAGATCTTTTAACATGTTAAAAAAATCTTGGTTTGCCGACGGCAGATCGTGCTGTGCAATATGTACTCTTCTGCCGGCTTACAATGAGACCGATCGCTCATCCCTATACTGAGGAGGAAATCGCTGCATGTAATAGCAGCGGTTCCCTCCTGTAGTGAGCAGGCGATTGACGGGAAGGAACGCTTCCCTCCCGACAATCGTCTGCTTTATCTGCCTGTGTAATAGGGCTCTGTCTTGAGAGATGAAAGGATAGTTGGAGGGTAAGATAACATTCTGCTCACAGAAGTTTATAGAGAGTGGGAGGGTGAAGTAAGCTGCTGGTGGGAGAAAAAGGCACCTAGGCTAAACTAACTATACTATGACAAGAGATCACAGCATACAGTGCTGCCCATAATTATTCATACCCCTGGCAAATTTTGACTTAAAGTTACTTTTATTCAACCAGCAAGTAATTGTTTGACGGGAAATGACATAGGTGTCTCCCAAAAGATAATAAGACGATATACAAGAGGCATTATTGTGGGAAAAAACATTTCTCAGCTTTTATTTACATTTGAGCAAAAAGTGTCCAGTCCAAAATTATTCATACCCTCCACAATAATCAATAGAAAAGCCTTTATTGGCTATTACAGCAATCAAACGCTTCCTATAATTGCAGACCAGCTTTTTGCATGTCTCCACAGGTATTTTTGCCCATTCATCTTTAGCAATGAGCCTATGCGACATCATTATTATACAACATAGCTTATAATATATTGTACCATCATGACAATAGAAAACAGCCCAGAAATAAAGACGAACACTATTGTGACAGCAATAATATATCACATAATGTGACTTTTTCACAAGAGAACACAAATAATAGATGATAACTCTATGGGTATTGTGATATCACAAAGATCGCAGTGTATGAATAAAGACACTGTTGTGACCCTAACCAAAAATACGAACGTGTGCACCCCGTGGTCGTGCTGCGGGCCACAATGCACGAACACAGTCCGTGGGGCAGCCACAACGGATCGCGGACCCATTCACTTGAATGGGTCAGCGATCCGGCCGTTCCGCAAAAAGATAGGACATGTTCTATCTTTTTGCGGAACTGAAGTACGGGATGAAACCCCACGGAAGCACTCCGTACTGCTTCCATAGGGTTCCGTTCCGTGCTTCAGTTCCGCATCTCCGGATTTGCGGACCCATTCAAGTGCGGACCCGTGTATTGCAGGTCCGCAAATGTGGTCGTGTGCAGGGGCCTAACAAAAATACTAAATGGTCCAGAGCACAACTTATAAATCAGGACTCGGGCTATTGTGATATACTGTAATCACAATATAGTTATTTCCATCAGTTATTGTGAGCCAAAAACACGGACACCGGCAATGTGCTTTCCGCATTTTGCGGATCCGCACATTGCCAGAACTATATAGAAAATGCATTTTCTTGTCCGCAATTGCGAACAAGAATAGGACATGTTCTATAGGCTCTACAAAAAACGCGGTGTTCGCCCGATCAGGCCTGATCTTGTGCGCACACTTGCGTTCAGTCCGCCCCACCACAGTGACAGAATTTGTTTTTTCTAATCACTGCAAAAACACCGTAAAATCGCTGCGGCACAAGTTAGCGGAAATTGATTATTTTTTTTCTTACAAAGTCTCATATTCCACTAACCTGTGACAAAAAATAAAATCTCACATGAACTCACCATACCCCTCACGGAATCCAAATGCGTAAACATTTTTAGACATTTATATTCCAGACTTCTTCTCACGCTTTAGGGCCCCTAAAATGCCAGGGCAGTATAAATACCCCACAAGTGACCCCATTTTGGAAAGAAGGCACCCCAAGGTATTCCGTGAGGGGCATGGCGAGTTCCTAGAATATTTTTTATTTTTTTTGGCACAAGTTAGGGGAAAATGATTATTATTATTTTTTTCTCTTACAAAATCATTTTCCGCTAACTTGTGCCAAAAAAAAAAATATTCTAGGAACTCGCCATGCCCCTCACGGAATACCCTGGGGTGTCTTCTTTCCAAAATGGGGTCACTTGTGGGGTATTTATACTGCCCTGGCATTTTAGGGGCCCTAAAGTGTGAGAATCCAAATGCCTAAAAATGCCCTCCTAAAAGATACTCATTGGAATTTGGGCCCCTTTTGCGCACCTAGGCTGCAAAAAAGTGTCACACATGTGGTATCGCCATACTCAGAAGAAGTAGGGAAATGTGTTTTGGGGTGTATTTTTACATATACCCAAAATTTGTGTGAGAAATATCTCTGTCAAATGACAACTTTGTATAAAAAAAATGGGAAAAGTTGTCCTTTAGAGAGAAAAGGCACCCCAAAAAACATTGCCCTACTTCTTCTGAGTACTGTGATACCACATGTGTGACACTTTTTTGCAGCCAAGATGCGGAAAGGGGCCCAATTTCCAATGAGTACTTTTAGGATTTCACAGGGCATTTTTACGAATTTGGATTCCAAACTACTTCTCACGCTTTAGGGCCCCAAAAATGCCAGGGCAGTATAAATACCCCACATGTGACCCCAATTTGTAAAGAAGACACCCCAAGGTATTCCGTGAGGGGTATGGTTAGTTCATGTAAAATTTTATTTTTTTGTCACAAGTTAGTGGAATATGAGACTTTGTAAAAAAAAAAATAATAATAATCATTTTCCACTAACTTGTGACAAAAAAAAAACTTCCATGAACGCACTATGCCCATCAGCGAATACCTTAGGGTGTCTACTTTCCAAAATGGGGTCATTTGTGGGGTGTTTCTACTGTCTGGGCATTGTAGAACCTCAGGAAACATGACAGGTGCTCAGAAAGTCAGAGCTGCTACAAAATGCGGAAATTCCCATTTTTGCACCATAGTTTGTAAACGCTATAACTTTTACCCAAACCAATAAATATACACTTATTGCATTTTTTTTATCAAAGAAATGTAAAACAATAAATTTAGAGAAAAATGTATATAGAAATGTAGTTTTAATTGAAAAATTTTACATCCAAAAGTGAAAAATCACTTTTTTTGCAAAAAATTTCGATTAATATCAAAAAAAGTAAAAATGTCAGCAGCAATGAAATACCACCAAATGAAAGCTCTATTAGTGAGAAGAAAAGGAGGTAAAATTCATTTGGGTGGTAAGTTGTATGACCGAGCAATAAACTGTGAAAGTAGTGTAGTGCAGAAGTGTAAAAAGTGGTCTGGTCATTAAGGGGGTTTAAGCTAGGGGGCTGAGGTGGTTAATAACTGGTTGAACCTCCTTTGGCAGCAATAACTTCAACCAAACGTTTCCTGTAGTTGCAGATCAGACGTGCACAACGGTCAGGAGTAATTCTTGACCATTCCTTATTACAAAACTGTTTCAGTTCAGCAATATTCTTGGGATGTCTGGTGTGAATCGTTTTCTTGAGGTCATGCCACAGCATCTCAATCGGGTTGAGGTCAGGACTCTGCGTTGTGTGAAAAATGCAGAATATGCTGAAATTTTCACCCAACGCACAAGTGATGCATGAAAATCACCGCTCATCTGCACAGCCCCATTGAAGTGAATGGGTCCGGATTCAGTGCGGGTGCAATGCGTTCACCTCACGCATTGCACCTGCGCGGAATTCTCGCCCGTGTAAAAGGGGTCTTACACAAGCATTTTCGCTGGATCAGCAGGGTTCAGCAAAAGCGCTTCCGTTACTGATAATACAACCATTTGCATCCGCTATGATTGGATCCGGTTGTATTATCTTTAACATACCCAAGACGGATCCGTCATGAATTCCATTGAAAGTCAATAGGGGACGGATCCGTTTTGTATTATTGTCTTGCTTCGCATCCCAGGACGGAAAGCAAACCACAGCTTGCTGCGGTTTGCTCTCCGGTATGAGAATGCAACCAAATGGAATAGAATGCATTCTGGAGCACTCCGTTCTGTTCAGTCACATTGACAATGAATGGGGACAAATCTAACGCGTAACTTGACAGAACACAACCATGGTTTGGTTCCGCATCCGAGCCGCAATTTTTGCAGCTCGGGTGTGGACCCATTTACGTCAATGGGACCGCAAAAGATGCGGACAGCACTCTGCGTGCTGTCCGCATCCTTTGCTCCGTTCCGTGGCCCCACAAAAATTATGGATCATGTCCTATTCTTGTCCGTTTTGCGGACAGGAATAGATATTTCTATAATGGGCCATCTGTTCCGTTCCACAAATTGCAAAAGTCTCATGAGCAGCATCCGTGTTTTGCGGATCCGCAATTTGCAGACAGCAAAACACGGCACGTTCGTGTGCAAGAGGCCTTATTGGTACTGTTCCATGAAAAATAATGCAAAGAAATATCTCACAAGAAAAGAGAACTATCTGGCTTGGCTATATTTCCTTGTCACATCCCAAGGCTTGTTGAAAAGTCAGATCTTTACTCATAGGGAGCCACTTCAAATAAGTGGCGCTGGTGAGATGGTTCTCTTCCTTGCATGCTCCTGGAAGAACCAAAGGCTCGGTGAAAATATTCATTTTGCCCGATCCTTATCTCTGACATCTTTGGGGGGGAGGATCGGGAGCTACCAACACACATTAGCGTGTCTGCCGAACCTGACGTTGTTGGCCGACAGGAGACTAATGTATATGGCCAGTTCTAAAAGCTACAAAATATAAGAACAAAAAACAGAATTAAAAAATCCCCTCAGAAGCCCTGTAGACAATGAGGTGCTGGAGTGATGACAAATACCAATGATTCATTCATCGCTTCTGGCTGCTTCGTGATGATCTGTCTGAACTTCCCTACGTGGCTCTGCTGATGTTACTAATGATTTCTGAACCTGCATAATACAAACCATTCTTCCTTTTTCTATTTTTTTCCCCATTTTATGCACAATTTTTCACTCTAAAACAATAAATTATATAATGTTTAAATGTTAGAAAACACACTAAAACAAAAGTTCAGCCAAAGGGCCATGGGCTGACTGAGCAGGCAATTACTGGGAAACTGTTCATTCCTGATAATTGCCTGCTTGTTAAAAGAGGTGAGAGCTGCATTTTTATACAGTAATCATCTCCTCTCTATGGGGAGTGGAAACCGCTGCTCCCCATATAGATTGTGTCAGGGCAGCAGATCCCTGTTTACACAGAAAGAATGATTTTGATGTCCGCATCAGTTATGCTTTCACCCGATAAACAAACTTGTTCGAGTGACAGGTGGCACCTTTACATGGCCCAATTATTCGTATGAACTTTTGTTCCCGATAATCATCCAGTGTAAAGGGAGCTTTTAGCTCTAGTGATTGGATGTCTAGTTGCACCTCTTTATAGTACTACATGTTCAATATGGCTTTTCACCCGTGCCAGGATGAGCTGCTCTTCTAGTCACCCGGTGGGGTGGCTCCATTTTATTTTTAATATATATTGTACGTACTGTACTGGATTAGGGCTGCAGCTATCGACTATTTTTGTAATCAAGTATTCTATTGATTAATCCGATTAATCGAGTACTCTAATAACAAAAAACTAATTAAAAGAACGTTTTTCTTTATAAAAACTCATCAGCCCCCCATGGTTTCAGCTTCCTCCCCAGTGCCATGAGCTGTCCCCCTAGTGTCATTATCCCCCCCCCCCCCCAGTGCCATCAGTTTCCTCGCCAGTGCAATCAGCTGTCCCCCAGTGCCATCAGCTTCCCCCCTTGCCATCAGCTGCCCCCTCGTGCCACCAGCTACTGACGTCATACAACGTCGGGTCATAGTATGCGCTTATGTGCACTATGACCTGACGATGTGTCAGGATACAGTACAGTGCAGCGCGGTGTGGGCCGGCGGGTGACCACGGAGCGTTGAGTAACAGCAAGCGCTTCACTCCCGCTTCGTGGTCACATGACACAAACGAATCTTCGATGCAAAAAATTTGCATCAAGGATTTTTTTTGTGTCAAATTACTCGATTCAATTGAGTAATCGTTTCAGCCCTACACTGGATCCTGAGAAGGCTCCTGTCCTGATCATAGAAAGTGATTTACAGCCTCCTGCAGCTCACTCCTACTATTATATGCAATGACTTGCTCCATTATATTGCTAGGATATGCCATTAATGTCAGATATGTGTCATTCCCACCTCTGGGACCCGCTCCTATCTGCAGAATTGTCTCAGTTATTTGCTGAAACTTCCATTATTGTCGTTGTTCTGCTCCTCCAATGGAAGTAACTAGCGGTGCTGCAAACTCATATTCATTTTTTTTTTTACTAAGTCCTAGTAAGGAACTTGATCTTGCAACCCTATAACCACCTACTACTGCACTAAATGCAGTGTATTATGTCAATTACAATTTAAAGAATACCTATTAGTCCCATTTTTTGCGGCTCGGGTACGGACCCATTCACTTCAACGGGGCCGCGAAAGATGCGGACAGCACTCCGTGTACTGTCCGCATCCATTGCTCTATTCCGTGGCCCCGCAAAAATTATAGATCATGTCCTATTCTTATCCGTTTTGCGGACAAGAATAGGCATTTCTAGAATGGGCTGTCTGTTCCATTCCTTAAATTGCGGAAGGCACACAGGCGGCATCAGTGTTTTGCGGATCAGAAAGTTGCGGACTGCAAAACACAGCACGTTCGTGTGCAAGAGGCCTAATATTGAGCAGGTGATATAATCGGTGTCAATTTATTAGGACTTATCACAGGTAGTCATTCTGTGGGATATCCTCAAATTATGACCGGCAGGTGGGCCCTGAGGACTGGAGTTGAGGCTGTATTACATAACTCGATTCTGCAGAAGATTGTCGGAATGGAAGCGTTCCTTCCTGGCAATAGTCTGCTGGCTAGCGGAGGAGACCGCTGCTATCGTTATGCCATTGCTCGTCCCTATGCTGTCTAGTTATTTGCCAGCAGCAGATTGTGATAAAGTTGGGCGATGTCAAAAATATTCCCAAGATAACGATATTAAGAAATCTATCGCGATAACTGGATATATATAAAGTTATAAATACCCATTTAAAAGAAAAAAACACTTGGCCACAAGGAGACATTATACTGTATGGGGGCCATAAAGAGACATTATACTGTATGGGGGCCATAAAGAGACATTATACTGTATGGGGGCCATAAGGAGACATTATACTGTATGGGGGCCATAAAGAGACATTATACTGTATGGGGGCCATAAGGAGACATTATACTGTATGGGGGCCACAAGGAGACATTATATTGTATAGGAGCCACAAGGAGACATTAAACTTTATGGGGGCAGCCACAAGGAGACGTTATACTATGGGGGCAGCCACAAGGAGACGTTATACTGTATGGGGGCAGCCACAAGGAGACATTATATTGTAGGGGACAGCCACAAGGAGACGTTATACTGTATGGGGGCAGCCACAAGGAGACATAATACTGTATGGGGGAAGCCACAAGGAGACATTATATTGTAGGGGACAACAACAAGGAGATGTTATACTGTATGGGGGCAGCCACAAGGAGACATTATATTGTAGGGGACAGCCACAAGGAGATGTTATACTGTATGGGGCAGCCACAAGGAGATGTTATACTGTATGGGGGAAGCCACAAGGAGACATTATATTGTAGGGGACAACAACAAGGAGATGTTATACTGTATGGGGCAGCCACAAGGAGACATTATACTGTATGGGGGAAGCCACAAGGAGACATTATATTGTAGGGGGCAGCCACAAGGAGATGTTATACTGTATGGGGCAGCCACAAGGAGACGTTATACTGTATGGGGGCAGCCACAAGGAGATGTTATACTGTATGGGGGCAGCCACAAGGAGATGTTATACTGTATGGGGGCAGCCACAAGGAGACATTATATTGTAGGGGACAGCCACAAGGAGACGTTATACTGTATGGGGGCAGCCACAAGGAGACATAATACTGTATGGGGGAAGCCACAAGGAGACATTATATTGTAGGGGACAACAACAAGGAGATGTTATACTGTATGGGGGCAGCCACAAGGAGACATTATATTGTAGGGGACAGCCACAAGGAGATGTTATACTGTATGGGGCAGCCACAAGGAGATGTTATACTGTATGGGGGAAGCCACAAGGAGACATTATATTGTAGGGGACAACAACAAGGAGATGTTATACTGTATGGGGCAGCCACAAGGAGACATTATACTGTATGGGGGAAGCCACAAGGAGACATTATATTGTAGGGGGCAGCCACAAGGAGATGTTATACTGTATGGGGCAGCCACAAGGAGACGTTATACTGTATGGGGGCAGCCACAAGGAGATGTTATACTGTATGGGGGCAGCCACAAGGAGATGTTATACTGTATGGGGCAGCCACAAGGAGACGTTATACTGTATGGGGCAGCCACAAGGAGACGTTATACTGTATGGGGGTAGCCACAAGGAGACATTATACTGTATGGGGGGCAGCCACAAGGAGATGCTATACTATATGGGGGCAGCCACAAGGAGACGTTATACTGTATGGCGGCAGCCACAAGGAGACATTAAACTCTATGGGGGCAGCCACAGGGAGACATAGCGTATGGGGGCAGCCACGAGGAGACGTTATACTGTATGGGGCAGCCACAAGGAGACGTTATACTGTATGGGGGCAGCCACAAGGAGACGTAACACTGTATGGGGGTAGCCACAAGGAGACGTAACACTGTATGGGGGCAGCCACAAGGAGATGTTATACTGTATGGGGGTAGCCACAAGGAGACGTTATACTGTATGGGGGAAGCCACACGGAGGCGTTATACTGTATGCGGCAGCCACAAGGAGACGTTATACTGTATGGGGCACTGTCTGGGGCAGCCACAAGGAGACATTACTGTATGGGGGCAGCCACAAGGAAACATTATACTGTATGGGAAGCCACAAGGAGACGTTATACTGTATGGGGCAGCCACAATGAAACATTATACTGTATGGGGGCAGCCACAAGGAGACATTACTGTATGGGGGCAGGCACAAGGTGACATTATACTGACATATGGTGGCCCCCAATAAAACAATGTCTTGTGGCCACCATACAGTAATGTCCTCTTGTTGATCATGTCATGTATAGGGGAGTGGGGAGGAACTCATGATGACTCATTCCCTAATGCCTGCTATTTCAATGTGCAGTAGTGCGGTGCAGCTTGCAGGCAGTAGGCCAGAGTCAGACAGGGCCGCAGTAGAAGACATACATGGTCACCGTCATAGGCAGACATTACACCTTTATTCACTGGGGTCGGGGTCGGGGCCGGCTCTAATATATATTAGGGTCTCTCTTTCCACTCAGAGGCGAAGTTGTGAATTCTATGGGGGTCGGACTCGGTCTTGGAGTAACTTGAGAGACTTTCCTGCCACTTGCTCTTGTCTGTGCTGCTCGGTGGCCTCGCTCATCATCTGATTCCGACGTCAGATGTTGGTGGGCGGAGACTTCATTATGGGAGCCGGGCGCAGCCGCTGCGGGCAGTAATTGTACTGGTAGTATGCAAACATTCAGGGGCGGGCAGCCGCGGACGCAGATTTTGAAGTGGAAAGTTTTGTATCAAGGACAGCACCAACGTCCCACCTTCTGGAAGCGTCATGGTCACCAGCGGTTAGACTCCTTCCCGCTGAAAGTAATAGGAATGAAACAAGATTATGACCAGCGTCTTCCTTGTGCAAGTTCTTTCTCAGGCTGGGTTCACACCTGAGCATTTTACAGCGCATTCCTACACGCTGTAAAACGCTCAACAGACAAGAACCAATGATTCCCTATGGGAATGGTTCTCACCTGAGCGTTTTACAGCACGTACGGTCGCGCTGTAAAACGCCCCAAGAAGTACATGAGCTTCTTTGGGGCGTCTTGTCGCGCGTTCCCGTACATAGACTTCAGCGGGAACGCACGACAATGGGCGTTAGCTTGTCTCTGTATGCGCGATTGCAAACGCCCGTACAATCGCGCATACAGAGCGCTCCATTGCAAACGCTCAGGTCTGAACCCAGCGTCAAGGCTTGTGTTAAGCTGAAACGTTGCCTGTTTGCTGTGATGATTAGGAATAAAGAACTTGCACAAGGAAGACGCTGGTCATAATCTTGTTTTATTCCTGCAGATTTTGAAGTGGACAGCACACATGACCGCTTCTATGATGTCACAAAATACAGCTTTTTTTACGAACACCGATATTTCCATATTGCTGTTGCCTAATACCGCGGTACATCACCAAGACTGGTATATCGCCCAACCCTAGATTAGACAGCGCGATCTGCTGCCTGCAAATCGCGATCTTTGAGCATGCCGAAAGATCACAATTGCCTGATGAACAAGCAAATGCGTTACTATGAACACTTATTGGCAATCATCGGGCAAAAAATCTGACAGTGCAAGGCTACTTTCACACTAGCATCATAGGGTCTCAATACCGGAAAAAATGCTTCGGTTTTGTCCCCATTTATTGTCAATGGGGACCAAACGAAACTGAACAGAACTGAATGCTCCAAACTGCATTCCATTTCATATCGGAGAGCAACCTGCGGTTTTCTTTCCGTCGTGGAATGTGAATCAAGACGGATCCGTTTTCTCTGACACAATAGAAAACGGATCCGTACCCCATTGTCTTTCAATGGAGTTCATGACAGATCTGTTTTGGCTATGTTAAAGATAATACAACCGGATCCGCTCATAACGGATGCAGACGGTTGTATTATCAGTAATGAAAGCGTTTTTGCTGAACCCTGCCGGATCCAGTAAAAACGCTAATGTGAAAGTAGCCTACTACAGGCTTTAAAGGGGTTATCCAATATTAGAAATAACCCCCACAATCCTATAGACTGGGATGCTCAATTTTCTGCCCTCCATCTGTTGCAAAACTACAACTCCCAGCATGCCCAGACAGTCTACAGCAGGGCATGGTGGGAGTTTTAGTTGAGCATCCCTGCTATAGACTATACTTACCCAGTCCCCGGCACCCACGTCCCTCCGGATCCCTGCACAGCTGCTGCTGCATCTCATAGCAGGCCATCACCGAATAAGGACAAAACACAAAGGGGGACATTTAGGAAAACTAGTGCAAAGGAGAACTGACTTAGCTGCCCATAGCAACCAATCAAATTGATGCTCTCATTTTCCAAAGGAGTGCTGAAAAAGGAAAAGTGGAATCTGATTGGTTGCTATGGGCAACTAAGGGTACTTTCACACTTGCGGCAAAGGATTCCGGCAGGCAGTTCCGTAATCCGGACGCAAACGGATGGCATTTGTCAGACGGATCAGTCTGACAAATGCATTGAAATACCGGATCCATCTCTCAAAACGAATCCGGGATTTATTTTTTTCACAGATTTAAAGGTCTGCGCATGAACGGACTGAAAGAACGGATCTGTCAATGCTGCAATTTTAATGCCGGATCCGGCACTAGGGATCGACCGATATTGATTTTTTAGGGCCGATACCGATACCGATAATTTGTGAACTTTCAGGCCGATAGCCGATAATTTATACCGATATTCTGGGAATTTTCATTTTTGAAAAAAAAATTAAAATTCCCACAAATCTGCTGAAAATTAATGTTTATTGTTAATGTGTATTTTTATTTTTTTTGTAAATCTTTCTTTTTCATTTATATTTAATATTTTGGTGTTTTTATTTGTATTACTTTTTTTTTTAACTAACTTTTAGCCCCCTTAGGGACTAGAACCCTTGTCCTATTCACCCTGATAGAGATCTATCAGGGTGAATAGGAGCTCACACTGTCCCTGCTGCTGTGTGCTTTGTGCACACAGCAGCATGGAGCTTACCATGACAGCCAGGGCTTCAATAGCGTCCTGGCTGCCATGGTAACCGATCGGAGCCCCAGCATTACACTGCTGGGGCTCCGATCGGAGGAGCAGGGGAGAGGGAATCCTGTGGGGGGCGCACTGCGACTGGGGTGGGGGGGAGGGGGGGCGCACCACTGTTTAATACTGGGGGGGAGGGGGGGCGCACTGCGCCACCAATGCTTAATACTGGGGGGGCTTGGGGGGGAGGCGCACTGCGCCACCAATGCCTAATATTGGGGGGGGGGGGCGCACTGCGCCACCAATGTCTGATACTGGGGGGCTTACTGCGCCACCAATGAAGCTTAATCTCACATTTATTTATATACAGGAGGCGGGAGCTGGCTGCAGGATCACATAGCCGGCTCCCGACCTCTATGAGCTGTAGCTGCGATCCGCGGCACCTGAGGAGTTAACTACCGCAGATCGCAGCTACCGCTCATAGAGGCCGGGAGCCGGCTATGTGATTCTGCAGCTCCCGCCTCCTGTATATGAATTAATGTAAGATTAAGCTTCATTGGTGGCGCAGTGGCCATAGCTCCTCCCCTCCTCTTGTCCCCTGTCCTCCCATTGGCTGGAGCGGCAGCAGCAGCACAGGGGGAGGAGACACTGCTCCTTCTCCCCTGTGCTGCTGCTGAGGGAACACGGAGAGCGCTGTCAGCAGCGCGATCTGTGTTCCCAGGACGTTATCGGAATATCGGCAAAATAAATGCCGATACCGATAACGTTCAAAATCCTGAATATCGGCCGATAATATCGGTAAATCCGATAATCGGTCGATCCCTATCCGGCACTAATACATTTCAATGGAAATTATTGCCCGCCTTCCGGCAGGTGTTCAGGATTTTTGGCTGGAGAGAAAAATACAGCATGTTGCGGTATTTTCTCTGGCCAAAAAATGTAATTGGGACTGAACTGATGCATCCTGAACAGATTGCTCTCCATTCAGAATGCATTAGGATAAAACTGGTCAGTTATTTTCTGATATTGAGCCCCTAGGACGGAAGTCAATACCGGAGAAGAAAACCGCTAGTGTGAAAGTACCCTAAAAGCCAGTTTTCCTAAATGTCCCCCACATGAATAAAACAACAGATCTGATAAGACGTGCAACACAGCAACCAATCAAATCCCTTCTATCATTCTGCAATGTAGGCTATAAACACAAAAGCAGTGATCTGATTGGCTGCCATACAATACATAGGATTACCGGTATATAAGGTGCCCAGTGCCTACACCAGGGCCATGCTCCTCGCAAGGGCTGCCTTATTCTCAGTGAAGCCCGGGGCAATAGAGCGCACCCTGCCGGGTACGACCTGACATGTATAACGTGGGGGTCATGGAAGCTCAGCCTAGAAGTGCACGGTTCAGTCACGTAATAGCTGACTGCTATAATAATAAAGTATAAGAGAGTGCATGTGTGCAGGCGGCGCGGTGCATTGTGGGTGTGCGGGAGCCTGCGGAGGGAGGCGGATGGAGAACCGGTAAGTGAGAGGGAGGGAGGAGGAGCGGAGGAATCACAGGGGAGGGCGCCCGCCACCGCCGCTTAAAGGGGAACCGTTAAGTAAAGAATATAGATCTGGTGAGTAGGGTCGTGTCCCCCCTCACACGTGATCCGTGTGCCCGGCCGGTGAGCTGCGGAGGGTGTGGAGCAGGCCGTGCCGCCTTAAGGGTTGGGAGGACTGGCAGCGGCGGGGTTAATGGAAGCCCAGTGCCGACATTTTCACTCTGGCCGGCCTTTACCCTAGGCCTGGCAGACGGGACGAGGCAGTCCGGCCGACTTGGTGTCGCCCTGCGCCTTTAAGGCGGGTGGGGAGGAGGGAGCAGCCCGGGCCTGGGGCCCAGAGCCATAACAAATGCATATTGAGTGCAGTGCCCTGTGTGCCCCCGGCCTGCAGCCTGTGTGTGCCCGCACAGCTTCCTGGAGCCCCCTCTCCTAGTAACCCTTGCAGTGCTGGCCTCCCCCATCTGCATGCTACTATTGTGTGCAGCAGGCTCTTCAGGGCCCCCATTGGAATCCTGCTGCTTTCTGTGCAGTGGTGGCCCCTTCACCTGCACCCTGGAGAACTGCATGACAGTCTATAATAGAAATGGCTCTAATGCGCTCTCTATTCCAATAGCCGCCCGCGCCAGTCCTCAGCTTTTACGCCATTTGTGTTTGAGACGTCTGGAGGATGTCCCTTTAAGTGTCTTGTGCTGAGCTGTCATGTAGTTGTCTGCCTGGGTGACCTCAGGTAACCTTTCTGTTGGGGTTAACACGAGGTCACGACTACTCGGAGGAAATTCCTCTGCGCTGGGGTGGTGGTTGTGTAAAATGGTGTTTCCGAAGTCTTCACATTTGGCTATGCTGGTCTGGTGCCATCGGTGGTGGCGAAGGTGGTAGTTAAAGGGACGCGAGACCTAAAGTCTGACTACAAGCTATGCTCCCCGTTATCAGTCGTTTCACATAGGCTCATGATCACGTTGTACACTGCTTGTATCCAGGGCTTATGACCACCCTACAACCCAGCAGCGGTGGTCATGCCTACACATTGCCTCTCTGGTGGCTGGGACCGTGGGAGCAGGCATGTGTAGCAGCTCTTGTCCCTGCCGCCTCATATCTGTGCTGCCTTAACCTCTGGATACGAGCCATGGATAATATGATGGAAAAATGAATCCAGCCAGCAAAGGAGGCAATATTGACCATCACAATACATTAGTAAGAGCTTGACATTCACTTTCTCTACATAATGAATGCCATTTGTTGAAGTGACACAACCCCTGAAAAGGTCCTGATAAATGGCCGTCCCGTGATCATTACTATCTGGTATTCTCCCGCTTTGATAACCTCCTTTTCAAGAAGTGACTGTAGCCACCTAAAGCACATTTATACTGCCTAACTTATGAGGGAGAAAGCGTTCCTTCCCGACAACTGCCTGCTCGTCGGTGGAGGTGAAGAATTGCATTTACGTGCAGCGATCACCTCCATATATATATCTCTTTCTTTATTGTGGTGAACCTATGGCATTGGTGTCAGAGCGGAACTCGGAGCCCTCTCTGTGGGCACTCACACCCTGTGGTCTATGGTGTACCAATATACCTTAGGCTGAGTTCACACAGGCGAGATTTCTGTGCGGGTGCTGAGCGCATTGCACCCGCACTGAATTCGGACCCATTCATTTCATTTCTATGGGGCTGTGCACATGAGCTGTGATTTTCACGAATCACTCATGCGTTGCGTGACAATCGCAGCATGTTCTATATTGTGCGTTTATCACGCAACGCAGGCCCCATAGAAGCAAGTGCGGATGCGGTGCGATTTTCACGCACGATTGCTAGGAGACGATCGGGATGGAGACCCGATCATTATTATTTTCCCTTATAACATGGTTATAAAGGAAAATAATAGCATTCTTAATGCAGCATGCATAATACAATAGGGCTGGAGGGGTTAAATAAAAAATCATTTAACTTGCCTTAATCCACTTGCTCGCGCAGCCGGCATCTTCTCCAGTCTCCAGTGCGATTTGCTGGAGACTGAGGGAAGAGCGAGCATCGGACGTCACTGGGCTCGGCGCATGCCCAGTGACGACGATGAAGCTCCTGCCCTCAGTCTCCAGCAAATCGCACTGGCGCAGCCCTCAGTGGGTACTGCGTCTGCGCGAGAGTTCGCTCGGCTGTCAGGGAGGGGGAGGAGAGGGATGAGATGCTGTGGGCGGTTAGGGATTCAGTAGGAAGGCGTTTTGGGCACTGCAGGGGGCGTTACTGGGCACACAAAGTGGAACATAACGCCCCTCTGGGCACCTTCAGGATTAATTAGCATAATTATAAAAGTCGTTTTTCAGCAAAACTACTGGACGGATTACAGTATAGAGCAGCAAAGCCGATTCAAGGTAATCTGTGGAGCATGACTGGTTTAAAATCTGAATTTGTGTTATGAGAGGTGACAGAATCCCTTTTAAAAGAAGCCACTTACTAATGTATTGTTATTATCCATATTACTTCGCTTGCTGGCTGGATTCACTTTTCCGTCACATTATACAATGCTTGTTTCCATGGTTACAGACCACCCTGCAATCCATCAGTGGTGGTCGTGCTTGCACACTATAAGAAAAAGCATCGGCCTATGTGAGCTCCCACAGTTGCAACTACCAGAGATGCCAGTGCCTTTTCCTATAGTGTGCAAGCACGACCACCACTGCTGGACTGCAGGGTGGTCTGTAACCATGGAAATGAACAGTGTATAATATGATGGAAAAATGAATCCAACCAGCCAAGGAGACAATATGGAGAATCGCAATACATTAGTAAGAGCCTTGTATTAACTTTCTCTACATGATAAATGTAATTTGCTGAAGTGAGACAACCCCTTTAAAGAGGACCTGTCACCTCTCCTGACATTTCTGCTTTAGTAACTACTCACATTCCCTATGTAATACACTATTTTGGAGCAAGTGATGATAATGTCTGTAAGGAGCTATATGAGTAAAAATACATTTATACTTATGAGTCTATGATGTGCCATTCTTTTATTGCTGCTAGGCCATGAATGATTTACTGACCGTCTGCAGTAAAGGTCCAGATGGGTGTTACCATGGGGGGGGGGGGGGGCTGCACAGTCTAACACTGGCGGCACTGATTGGATAGTGTCAGATTGTGCAGAGACGCCTTCATTACAAACTGCAAACAATTCATTCATAACTTCTAGTAGGAATAATAGAGGAATAGTACAACATAGTCATGAGAATAGATGTTGCAGAATTGTTATTACATGGGGAATGCAAATAGTTACTAAAACTGACAGGTCCTCTTTAAACGGAATTATGCTAAAATTATCAAAAAATAAACAAATATATTCATTCTAAATCTCTTTAATAATGGGAGGAAATTGGCAGGCAGGGATATCAGTTGCTCCAGAGTTGATATCCAGGCTCGTCTATAGCTGTGGCAGCAGTGCGGTCAGTGAAGGGTTAGCAGCCTTTCTGCAGACCTGGCAGTAAACAGATGCAGGTACCCGTGTGCTGTGTGGGGCACAAAAAGCCTGGCGCTTGCACACAATAAAGGCCTGTCTTTGCTGCATTAAAGGCACGTTCTGAAGGTGTTCCTGGTTGTGTGATGGCAGCACATACACTTCTGTCCGTCTCTTCTGTGATGCATTTAACCGCTTTCCCGAATCTGTTTCTAATTGTAGGAGAGATAGGGAGGGCCTGAGCTGGCATGATTGTCCTGTCAGCATGGGCTGCTTCTCCTTTTACATGTGTGATTTATTCCATGTACAGGGCCTCCTTGTATACAAAGGCGTAGTTTTATTTTCCATTTTGGTTGAGGTTTTAGAAAATCCAAGGCCTGTACGCTGGTCAGCATCCCGTTCCTCCTCACTTTATGGCGATTCAGGTATGGTAGGACATGGAGACGATGGCGTTCTGGTCAGGGTCTTGCTTCTTTTGTGGCAGTGCTGATGCAGCATGCTCTGCAATTTCGTTAAATGGTTGTGAGTAGGGATGAGCAAACTTGTGTTTTCAAGCTCGGCGTACAAGGTTCGGGTTATCTAAGAATTTCCGTTATGGATTACGCTACCACAGACCATAACATGGTCCGTGGTAGCGGAATCCATATTAGAATTCTTAGATAATCTGAAACTTCTACACCGAACTTGAAAACAGAAGTTTACTCAACACTAGCTGTGAGGCACTTTATGGCTTTCCTGTTTAATTCCATCAGTATTGTGCCAGCATTGACTACAATGAATAGCGAAGTCCATGCAATAGTTAGACAGATAAGATCCTTAGACTAGGTCTACTATGCAGCTATGGTCATATAAATCAGCGACTATGTAACCAAAAAATTTTGTGCGATCAGGCTGTGACTTGCTGTTGCATGACTATTTTGTAGTGCAGTTTGGCGGCAAGTCACTTGCAATGTAGAATCCCACCACCCATTAGACAGTTAAAGGGGTTCTCCTGAATTTTCATATCGATGGCTTATCCTGAGGACATATTGGTATGAGAACAGCGGGGGTCTGACTCCTGACACCCCCGCTTATTAGCTGGTTAAAGGGGTTCTCCAGGAATTAAGAAAGTGAAAATACTTAAATATTCCTTCATTCTAAATATATTCCCAAATACCTTTCATTAGTTCTAATGGCTTGTTTTGTCTGGGGAGCAATCATTAGGAGAAATAAAATGGTTGCCGTCCTATTAGTACACACAAAACCTGTCCTAATCACACAGGAGGATGAGTTACTTCACAGCACTGAGCTGAAGAGCTGCCTCATCCTCCGCTCTGCTTGTCAGGGATGATGATCCTGAATACAGCTGATAAGATCTTAAAGGGAGTCTTTCACCTAATCTGAGTGTTTTGGACCACTCAGATCAGGTTATAGACTCTTTGACCCTCATTACAATCGTACCTTTCTCTTCTGTGTCCCTCGTCCAGATCACGAAAATAACGCTTTTTAAACTTATGCAAATGAGCTTTTGGAAGGTGCCCAGGGGCGGCGTTATTGGGTGATGTGCCCAGAAAAACACACCTCCTACAGGGGGACATCACGAGCGGCACCAGAGGACGGCGGCCTGGGAACTGGCCCACACCTGCGCACTGCTCTGCCCATTATGGGCAGAGGAATAGCTTTTCTTATTGCGCATGCGCCGACCAACTAAAGACAGCCGGCTGCTGCCAGACACCTTTATCAGCTGCTCATCTCCCAAGAGAGCAAAAGGATCGGTTGTCGAAACTCAATGCATCTGATCCTTCTTTCCCCCTTATCTCTCAGGGGAGTCGGGCACTCCCCATACAGAATAGATTGACTACTGTTTTAGCTGACATTAGTTTAATTTTATTTAGGGGCCTTGAAGGGGTTGAGCCAGGTTTAAAAGGGGATAATTATGAGATCGATGGGTGGCAACTGCTGGGACTCTCACTGATCCCAAGAATGGAGGTCCCATTCCCCTGTCTGAATGGAGCGGCAGGTCAATCAAGCTGTCCTCTATCTGGCCACCCCATAGAGAATAAGTAGAGCAGCAGTACATGCTTGATCTGCACCCCACTACAGTGGGGGAATGAGACCTCTGTTATCTGGATCAGTGGGCTTCCCATTACTCACACCTCTACCACTACCCAAAACCCATATATATTTTGAAATTTAGTCATAGGTCATGTTATCGAAATGCCACATAGCACCTTATTATGTGCACAAAGTACTCCCCAGTGTAACTTTCCATTCCAACTGCATAAATATGAATATGGTTAATCTGCATGAAGCAGAAAGTTCTGCACAACACAACTCCTTAGGCACAGTTTGTACGTATAATTTAGGCCTAAATGTATTTGCACATATCTAAAATCGTAAAATCACCAGAACTGCATCAAGACTGGTCAAGCCACTTTTGTTTTATTTATTTATTTATTTTTAAAACTTAAAGGGAACCTGTCACCGGGATTTTGGGTATAGAGCTGAGGACATGGGTTGCTAGATGGCCACTAGCACATCCGCAATACCCAGTCCCCATAGCTCTGTGTGCTTTTATTGTGTAGAAAAAACGATTTGATACATATGCAAATTAACCTGAGAGGAGTCAAAGCTTGAAAATATGACTCTTCTCTGCTCACACAAGTAAGATATGACTCTTTTATGTTAATTTGCATATGTATCAAATCGTTTTTTTTTACACAATAAAAGCACACAGAGCTATGAGGACTGGATATTGCGGATGTGCTAGTGGCCATCTAGCAACCCATGTCCTTAGCTCTATACCCAAAATCCCGGTGACAGGTTCACTTTAACGGGTGTATAAAATACAGCCTTGACAGACTGTGAACAGACATGTCCACCTTCATGCAACTTTGTGACAAACAGGAATTAGAGTACTTTCACACTTGCGGCAGAGGATTCCGGCAGGTGGTTCCATCGCAGGAACTGCCTGCCGGATCCTTCAAAACACATGCAAACTGATAGCATTTGTCAGACAGATCAGGATCATGATCCGTATGACAAGTGCATTGAAATGCAGGATCTGTCTCTTCAGTGTCATTTTTGCGGTTTGAGCATGTGCAGACCGCTATGCTGGATCAGTTTTTCTGGAACACTTGGGGCCAGATCCGGCATTAATGCATGTCAATGGGCATTCCTGCAAGTGTTCCGGAACTTTGGATAGAGATAAAACTGCGGCATACTGCGGTATTATCTCCGTCCTGAAAAGTCAAAAAGACTGAACTGAAGACATCCTGAACGGATTGCTCTCCATTCAGAATGCATTAGGATAAAACTGATCAGTTCTTTTTCGCTATTGAGCCCCTAGAACGGAACTCAACGCTGGAAAAGAATAACGCTAGTGTGAAAGTAGCCTTATTTGTACCTGAGACTCATTCAAGCAGAGGTTTACATGTAAAAACAATGTAAGGCCTTATGTACATGACCATATATATTTTGCGGACCGCAAAATATATATGGTTTGCCAAAAATATGGATGACGTCCGTGTGCATTCCGTATTTTGCGGAACGGAACAGCTGGCCCCTAATAGAACAGTCCTATCCTTGTCCGTTCAGAGTTTCAGGATCCGGGGAGCTAAGGTCTTCAAAAAATTCAACCTTCGCGGCGCATACAACCTTATCTGCATTCGAAAGGGCGATGACTGGAACACTGCTTTAAACACTTGTGATGAACACTACTGGTTTCTCATCATGCCCTTTGGTCTGTGTAATGCTCCCGCAGTATTCCAGGAGTTAGTAAACAAAATTTTCTGGGACCTGCTCTATGTCTGCGTGATAGTGTACCTGGACAATATACTGATCTATTCTCGAGATCTGACCACTCACTGGAGTTAAGAGAGAATCGACTTTATGACAAACTCGAGAAATGCATCTTTGAAAAATCTTCTGTACCATTCCTCAGATACATAATCTCGGATGCCGGGTTGCAGATGGATCCTGAAAAATTGAATGCAGTAATGGACCCCGCCCACAGGGTCTTTGTGCTATACAGCGCTTCCTTGGATTTGCTAATTTCTATCGTCAGGTCATCCCGAACTTTTCATCTTGCGTCTCCGCTCTTACTAAGAAAAGGGTGAATGCCAGAGACTGGACTCCTGAGGCAGAGGCCGCCTTCGTCCAATTAAAAAGGGCCTTTGCTTCTGCACCTGTTCTGTGTCTTCCTGATGTCTCCCGCCAATTCTTTATAGAAGTGGATGTCGCCTCCATAGGAGCTGGTACTGTTTTACTAAAGAAGGGTTCCAAGGGCAAGATGTTTACATGTGGATTTTTCTCCAAGCTCTTCTCCCCTGCTGAGAGGAATTACTGCATAGGAGACAGAGCTTCTGGCCATAAAACTTGCCTTGAAGGAGTGGTGTTATCTATTGGAGGGGGCCCAGCATCCAGTGATGATCTTTACCGACCACAAGAACCTTATATATCTGCAGATAGCTCAGCGTCTGAACCCTTGCCAAGCCAGATGGTCACTCTTCTCCCGTTTTTATTTTGAGCTTCACTTTCACCTGGCCGAGAAGAACATCAAGGCGGATGCACTGTCTAGGTCAGTGATGGCTAACCTTGGCACTCCAGCTGTGGTGAAGCTACGACTCCCAGCATGCTCCATTTATTTCTATACAGTTCTGAGAGCAGCCAAGCAAGAGGGCATCTTGGGAGTTGTAGTTTTACCACAGCTGGAGTGCCAAGGTTAGCCATCACTGGTCTAGGTCATTTGATTTCTCTGACCAGCAGGAGGAGCCCCAGTACATTGTAGATACTGTTTGCTTCATTACAGTGGCTCCTGTTCTGGTAAAAGACATCCCTCCCAGGAAGACATTTGTGCCATCTGCCAAGAGAAAACGTATTCTAGATTGGGGTCACAACTCCAAACTGGCTGATCACCCAGAGGTCCGCAAAACCACAGAACTTTTGTCTCGCTGCTACTGGTGGCCCACACTGTCTAAGGATGTGCGTGATGATGTGTATGCCTGCACCGCCTGTGCTCAGAATAGAGTCTCTAGGACCAAACCACCCGGGCTGTTACCTCTTCCTGATGCCCCATGGCAACACATTGCCATGGACTTTGTTACAGGTTTGCCCTCTTCGTGGCCTGCTTCTCCAAGATGGCGCACTTCATTCCTTTGGCTGGACTGCCATCGGCTGCTGAACTTGCTAAAATGTTCGTGAGACACATTCCGCTTGCATGGTCTACCTTGCCATATTGTTTCTGATCGCGGAGTCCAGTTTACCTCTAAGCTCTGGAGAGCTCTTTGCCGGCTGCTCGAAATTGAGCTGGACTTCTCTTCCATTTTCATTCCCAGACCAACGGGCAAGTAGAGCGGGTCAATCATATATTAAAAAACTATCTCTGGCATTTTGTTTCAGCCCAACACGACAACTGGGTACAATTACTACCTTGGGCTGAATTCTCTTATAACAACCACTCTAGTGAGTCTACTGTAGGCATATTTAGAGGATTTGGGGTGACACCAAGGACTGCATCAACAAAGCGATGACCCGCATGAAAGCGAATGCAGACAAAAGAAGAAAACTGCCTTTCAATGGATCCGCAAAAAAAATTAAACGTAAGGTACTTCGTATGCATTCCGTTTCCGTATTTCCGTTCCGTTCAAAGATGGAGCATGTCCTATTATTGTCCGCATAACTGTCAAGGATAATACTGTTCTATTAGGGGCCAGATGTTCTGTTCCGCAAAAAACAGAATTCACACGGATGTCATCTGTATTTTTTGTAGACTGCAAAATACAGCAAATTTCATACGGTCGTGTGCTAGAGGCCTAAGTGTTCCCAGTTTCAAGTTTGCTCCTAGGTTCCTTGGACCTTTTTGAAGTATTTAGGAGGCTCAACAAAGTGACATACAAGTTAAGTCTGCCTCTCTCTCGGCATATTCCTAATGCCTTCCACATGTCCTTGCTAAAACGGGTAGTTCTTAATCGCTTCTCGACAGCTCCTTCTACTTCAACTCCGGTATCTGAAGATTCTGACGAGACATTTGAGGTCAAAGACCTCCTGGACATCAAGAAGCACAGTAAGAAGACCTACTATCTTGTGGACTGGAAAGGCTTTGGTCCTGAGGAGAAGTCTTGGGAACCAGAGGAAAACATTCATGCCCCAAGCTTGATTGAGAAGTTTGTCTCGTCGTGGACTCAAGAAGAGGGGGGTGTAAGGGTGTGGGTACTGTAACAGCCGGCCGGTGCTTCCCATTCACTGTTGCAGTCCTGAGCTCTGTCTGTGTGGGTGCTGTTGTTCTGGGATCCACTACACAGTTTGCTCTCAGCCCTGGCCACAGCATGCTTGTTTCCTGTAGCACTTCCTTAAGGGCCGGCGTGTTTCACTTCCTGTGCTTTATGGGTTTGGTCATGTGATCTCACTGACCTATCCTAGTCCTCCTGCACATATATAATTTGGCTCAGACCCCTTCCCAGATGCCTCAGTGTCAAGGTCCTTGTGTCCTGCTAAGGTTCCTGGGCTCCACCAGTGTTCCTGACTCGTATCTGTATTACTGGACTCTGCTACCTGTTAGATCCCTAGCTGCTTGCCTTGACTCTCCTGTTGCCGATCCGGATTGCGTGACCTGTGCCACCTGCCCCGACCTCTTGCCTGTCTGACTACGCTTCTGCCTCCTCCTTCTGTCCTGCACCTCTGGTACCTTTCTCTGATACCTCCTGGTCCGCCAGGACCAGCTGCCTCGTGTGCCTATCCTCAAGAGGTAGCGACCTGGTGTTCCCCTTGAAAGTCTATCCCCACCATCGGGGGTACTGTGAAGATCCAGGGCTTCACTTAGAGGAGGTAAGACACGTGGCACAGTAGGTTCACACCTGCTGGTTTGTGACACATCTAATAAATTGTATTCACATTTCTGTCAGCGCAAATCATTAGAGTTGAGGTCAGGCAGGAACACACTGCATTATAAATCATGATAATGCCGTGGGTCCATGACATAGGAGTAGCATTCAGGACAGTAAACACCTCCTGAAGTGTATTTCTTGCCC
Organism: Bufo gargarizans; assembly: GCF_014858855.1. Classification (NCBI taxonomy): domain Eukaryota; kingdom Metazoa; phylum Chordata; class Amphibia; order Anura; family Bufonidae; genus Bufo; species Bufo gargarizans. The sequence continues at coordinate 229,628,704 of NC_058081.1, read as the reverse complement.
TAAATACGCCTCCCTGAGATTGGCCATACTCATATTTTTATTTTTTAATTATTTGAAAATGATTGTTTATGGCAAAAATGTTGCTATTAGTCGTCCCTGTCTAGTGATAATAATTATTGCTGAAACAGGCATTGCTAGAGAAGCAACCAGCATATTTTACGCTAAAGATCAGGTACAAGAAAATTAAAAAAAAAAAATTGTTGATGTTTGTATGTGTGGTGCAAGCGTTTGACTTTTTTGATGCCATGATCTGGATGCTGGTAAATGTCTGGGTCATGGCTTCAGTAAATGGTCTTATTGGGCATATGGGGTGACCCCACTGTGTGTGACCGAAAGCACACATTCTCCTTGATTGATATAGAATGGAAGGTGATACCATACACAGAGGTCCATGGTAACCACCCCTTCTGGAGTCATGTACAGCTATGCAGGGAGAGGAGAATCTATTTCTCTCTACAGCCTGCCAGCATTTTCTCCTCTACACTGGCTGAGCTCACAGCTCTTTTATTCTGATGTATCTCAGGCTATGTACAGTGCATTTGGATAGTCTTCATATCCTTTCACTTTAACATTTTATGTTGTGGCCTTGTGCTAAAATAAAAGTCAGGTTTTCCCCATCAATTTGCTTGCAATAACTTATTATGACAATGTGAAAACAGTGTTCAAAATCTCTGCTAATTTAAGCTACTTTGACACTGGCGTTTTGGCTTTTAGTTTCTGAGATCCGTTCAGGGCTCTCACAAGCCGTCCAAAACGGATCAGTTTTGCCCTAATGCATTCTGAATAGAAAAGGATCCGCTCAGAATTCATCAATTTGCCTCCGTTCAGTCTCCATTCTGCTTTGGATGGGGACATCAAAATGCTACTTGCAGCGTTTAGGTGTCCGTCTGACGAAACTGAGCAAAACGAATCCGTTCTGACACACAATGTAAGTCAATGGGGACGGATCCGTTTTCTATGACCCAATCTGGCACAATTGAAAACTGATCCGTCCTCCATTGACTTTCAATGGTGTTCAAGAAGGATCCGTCTTGGCTATGTTAAAGATAATACAAACGGATCCGTTCTGAGGGGATGCAGACGATTGTATTATCTGAAAGGATCGTTAGATGGGGACTGTTGTGGACAGCCGTTTTCAGGTCTCTCCAGAGATGAAGTCAGGGCTCTGACTGGGCCACGGAAGGACATTCACAGAGTTGTCCCTAAGCCACTCATGTGTTGTCTTAGCTCTGTGCTTAGGGTCTTTGTCTTGTTGTAAGGTGAACCTTCAGCCCAGTCTGAGGTTCAAAGCACTCTGTATCAGGTTTTCATTAAGAATATCTGTGCTTTGCTCCATTCTACTTTTTCCTCAGCTTTAGCCAGTCTGGCACCACCATGCTTCACTGTAGGAATGGTATAGGGCAAGTGATGAGGAGTGCCTGGTTTCCTCCAAACATGACTAAAAAGTTTAATCTTGGTTTCATCAGACCAGAGAATCTTGTTTCTCACAGTCAGAATCCTTTAGGTGTCTTTTTACAAATTCCACATTGGCTTTCAATACTGAGGCAAGGCTTCTTTCTGGCCACTCTGCCAAAAAGCTCAGATTGGTGAAGTGCTGCAGTGATGGATGACATTGTGGAAGTTTTCCTATCTGCAAATAGGATCTTTTGGAGGTCGGCCAGAAGGATGATTGTATTTTAGCTCACCTCTCTCACTATGATCCCCCCCCGATTACTTAGTTGGGAGGGGCAGCCAGCTCTATGAACGTTCCTGGTTGTTCCAAACTTCTTCCATTTAAGAATTTTGGAGGCCACTGTGCTGTTGGAAACTTTTAGTGCAGCAGAATATTTTTGTACTCTTTTCCAGATCAGTGCCTCCACACAACCCTGTCTTTGGGCTGTACAGGCAGTTGTTGCCTCCTCATGGCTTAATTTTCACTGATATGCATTGTCAGCTATGAGACCTTATATAGGCAGGGGCTCTCGTCAAGGTGTAGAAACACCTCAGAGATGATCAAGTGAAACGGGAAGCCCCAAGTGCTATATTTCAAGTGTCATAGCAAAGGGTCCGAATACTTGCGTCTATGCGAAAATTAAGTATTTCCCTTTTTAACTAATTTTTAAACATTTTCTTAAATTTTTGTTTTCATTTTCTCATTATTGGGTATTGAGTGCAGAATGATCAGAGAAAACTTGTGTTTTTATCTTAGTACAAGACCGTAACTTAACAAAATGTGAAATAAATGGATAGGGTCTGAAGACTTTCCAAATTAACTGTAACAGCCAGATTAGCCAGGTACTGTTTTTAAAGCTAGCTAAGCATTAAAGTGGTTCTCTCACTCCCGCAAATGGCATTTATCATGTAGAGAAAGTTAATACCAGGCACTTACTAATGTATTGTGAGTGTCCATATTGCCTCCTTTTCTGGCTAGATTAAGTTTTCCATCACTTTTATACACTGTTTGTTTGTTTATTTCCATGGTTATTACCACCCTGTAATCCAGCAGTGGTGGCTGTGCTTGCACATTATTTAAAAAAAATAAACTGGACTGTGTGCACTCCCGCAGTCTCGGCCACCAGAGAAAGCTGCACTTTTTCCTTATAGTGTGCAAGCACGACCACTGCTGATGGATTGCAGGGTGGTTGTAACCATGGAAACAAGCAGTGTATATGATGAAAGAGAAAATTCAATATAGTCAGCAAAGGAAGCAATATAGATAATAACAATACATTAGTAAGGGGCTTGTATTAACGTTAAATGCCATTTGCTGAAGTGACACAACCCCTTTAAATCAAGATCAGGACCACAGTGCTTCAGCACACCATTCTAGTTTTATGAAACGGTATTGAAGCAAAAGTATGCAACACTCACCACTGTTCTCTAGATTTTTTTTATCAAGGAATAGTCATTGGGCAGAGGTATGAAAAGCTAGAACCAGGCGATGGCCATTTCACATTTCTCCCCGCTTCATGTTGGCCTAGTCAACATGGTGACTTATCTACTCCATATAGCAACCCCTTCTACATCATAATACTGTACTTTGAATAAAATGACATAATATTGCACGTTATGATATTTACTAAAAAAGAACACGTCATTCTGATCATAAAGGCCCAAAGGACCCAGAGCTTCACATTTCAAATTTCATTCTGCTTCCCTTCTTACAAGTAAAAAGTGTCTAGCTCATCCTGACACCGTCCAACAAATTATAAAACATTTGGATCATAGTCATGATATTCGCTAACATGTTTACTCAAGCGAGAACACCATTCCAAGTTTTCGTAGATCTCAGATGTTTCTTGAAGCAAACAAGCCTGGGGCTAATTGTTTTGCCGATTTATAGAAACAGCCACGTTGGTGGAACACCACATAGACCATAAAGATAGATCTCCAAGTTATTAGATATTTACCTTACCTGCACCTCTCTTCAGATAAGGGGGGGAAGCTATATTCAGGTTGTAATTCAATAAGTTAAAAGGTCACTGAGTTTTCACAGAACTTTTGATATGTCCTAGATATATCAAAAGTTTGAATCAGTGGGTATTTGAATGTCACCGATCACCGGAAAGAGGAGAGAGAAGTACTCTCATGTTGTTCTCTCTCTCCTTGCTGCAGGAGAGGAAGCGATGCCGACTCAGTACATAGTCTGTGGGCCCGTCATAATTCCTGCTCAGACCCCCACCAATGAAAATTTTTCATATGTCTGTGACATGGCAAAAGTTTTCTCAAAACTCAGTGACCTAGTACACAGCAGTACGGATTCTAATGTGCAATAGACACTTGAACGTCAGGTGCCTATTTTACTAGGAAAACAATAAAAAATAATAATAATTTCCAGCACATTTAGAACATGTTTGAAGTTATGAACATTTAGGTACACTTTGATACTAAAATATACAAAGAAATATCAGTGTGTGTACAAGAAGCGTGGCCTCCTCCCCCTCTCAGTCCTGTCTGGTTGTAAGACACCTGGCTGAAGCAGGAGCCTCTCTCTCCGTTTTCTGTAGGACAAATGGATTAAGCCTTGCCTCCTTAGTCCATCTCCAATGGAAGAGTAGATCAGCAACATATGAACTCTCATGTTTTTTGCTTGCTTGTTTGTTCATCAGTGTTGGTCTCGCCAGTGGAATTCTATAGGTGTGCTAGAAGAGTGACGGGACATTTGGTTTTCTGCACTGTATATTAGTGAGTCAGACCAAACCCCCTTAGGCTACTTTCACACTCGTATTTTGTGCGGATCCGTCATAGACGGATCCGTTCAGATAGTGCAACCGTCTGCATCCGTTCAGAACGGATCCGTTTGTGTTATCTTTAACGGATCCGTCTTGAACACCATTGAAAGTCAATGGGGGTCGGCTCCCTTTTCTGTTGTGCCATATTGTGTCAGTGAAAACAGATCCGTCCCCGTTGACTTAGATTGTGTGTCAGGACGGATCAGTTTGCCTCCGCATCATCAGGCGGACACCAAAACGCTGCAAGCTGCGCTTTGGTGTCCGCTTTCAAAGCGGAACGGAGGCAAACTGATGCATTCTGAGCGGATCCTTATCCATTCAGAATGCATTAGGGCAAAACTGATCCGTTTTGGACCGCTTCTGAGAGCCCTGAACGGATCTCACAAACGGAAACCAAAACGCCAGCGTGAAAGTAGCCTTAGTCACTCAGAAGTTTTGAGAGGGAGTATATAAATTCAGATGGAAGTTCCCTAACAAAAAGGGCTTCACCTAGATTTAAAAAAAAACCAAAAACTTTAACCTACAGTAGTGGCCAAAGGTTTTGAGACCGATACAAATTTTGGTTTTCACAAAGTTTCCTAGGTTTGTTTTTAGGTCTCTTTGACAGATGTTTCTGTGGCATACTGTAGCACGATTATAAGCATTTTATCCTGTTTCTGTTTAACTTTTATTGACAAATGCATAGTTTGTGTAAAAACTCATGGGGGAGATTTATCAAGACTAGCATTCCTATATGCCACTGTTGATCCCCTGTGCTGGAGTAAGTTGAGCCTACTTAGCCTCTTAAAGGGGTTTTCCAGGAATTTTTTTGATTGATGACCTAACCTTCGTATCTGATCTGTGGGGGTCTGACACCCGGGACCTCCTCCGATCAGCTGTTTGAAAAGACAGTAGCACCACGGCAGTCTCTCTGCTGACTAAGCACAGTGCTGGCCATTGCATAGTGGCTATGCTTGGTATCGCAGCCCAGCCCCATTCACTTCAATGAGGCTGAGCTGCGTCTATATAACCAATGAACGTGACGTAATATGGCTTAGGCGAAGCTGGAGAAAGCCTTGGTGCTACTGCGAGCTTTTGTGCCTTTTCAAACAGCTGATCAGACCCTCAACGATCAGATAATGATTACCTATCCAGAGGATAATCCCTTTAATAAGTGAATTCAATCTCTGGCCCTCTGTGCACCAGAAACTTAAACACCATTCCTGTTTTAATAGCTTCATGCACTCCCCATGTAATAACAACAATTCTGGAGCATCTATTCTTATGGCTCTATGTTGTGCCATTCCTCTATTATTTCTATTAGAAGTTATGAATTAATGCCAGCAGTCTGCAGTAAGGGTACAGAGGGGTGGTAACCAGTTGGGGGGGGGGGGGGGTACCTGCACAGACTGACAATGGCAGCACTGTTTGGATAGAGTGAGTCTGTGCAGGTACACCCCCCCAACTGGTTACCTCCCCTCTGTACCCTTACTGCAGACTGCTAGCAATTCATTCATAACTTCCAGTAGAAATAATAGAGGAATGGCACAACATAGAGCCATAAGAATAGATGCTGCAGAATTTTTATTACACGGGGAATGCATGGAGCTATTAAAACAGAAATGTCAGGAGTGGTGACAGGTCCTCTTTAAATCTTTGTGAGCAAGGGTTATGCGTAGTCTTGAGCTATAATTTTATGCCAGTTTCTGGCATGTTATAATAAATCCGGTGGGCCTCACTAAGGCTACTTTCACACTAGCGTTCGTCGGTCCGCTCGTGAGCTCCGTTTGAAGGAGCTCACGAGCGGACCCGAACGCCTCCGTCCAGCCCTGATGCAGTCTGAATGGAGCGGATCCGCTCAGACTGCATCAGTCTGGCGGCGTTCAGCCTCCGCTCCGCACGGCCAGGCGGACAGCTGAACGCTGCTTGCAGCGTTCAGCTGTCCGCCTGGCCGTGCGGAGGCGAGCGGATCCGTTCAGACTTACAATGTAAGTCAATGGGAACGGATCCGCTTGAAGATGACACCATATGGCTCAATCTTCAAGCGGATCCGTACCCCATTGACTTTACATTGAAAGTCTGAACGGATCCGCTCAGGCATCTTGCGCACTTCGAAATTTTTCTAAGTTATTAATGCAGACGGATCCGTACTGAACGGAGCCTCCGTCTGCATTAATATGATCGGATCCGATCAAGCGCTAGTGTGAAAGTAGCCTAAGCCCACCCCATTTTTCTAAGCCCCACTTCTTTTATCACCACTTTAGAAAAATGTTGATGGTTAAAAAGTTACAAATCATGGTGTGCCATGATATCCCTTTCTGGAACGCTGATGATGGCAGGCACTCCTTGTCTAATCAGTGCTTGGAGTTTATCACAACTATGTTTTTGTTTGTCCACCGCATTTTGCAAGACTGACCACAGGTTCTCTCTGGGATTGAGATCTGGAGATTTTCCTGGCCGTGGACCCAAAATTTAAATCTTTTGTTTACTAAGCCATTTGGTTATCACCTTTGCTTTGTGACGTGGTGCTCCATCATGATAGACCATCGCCAAATTGTTCCTGGATGTTTGGGAGAAGTTGCTTGTGGAGGAGGTTTTGATACCATTCTCTATTCATGGCAGTGTTCTTAGGCAACATTGTAACTCGGACCACTCCATCAGATATGAAGCAACCACACGAAAATGGTCCATAGTATTGGATCTGTAGTTTTTATGTGGTTTTGTAGTATTTTATGGAGCTGCTAGGTCCAAGTAACGTGAAATCCATTTTACGGTTGGATGGAAATAATCCTTGAACGCTTCATTATTATTATTTTTTTTTGTAGAATAATTGTGGCAAAATGAATACCTGTCTTTTGAATTCTCTATCTAGAGTAGCTTTACATGACTGTTTCTTCTGAATTTCTCTGCCTAGGTTAATCCATCAAGAAGCTAACAGAATTGTTCTCTAAACAGAAACGGAGATTAATCTGTCTGTAAAACATGTCTGTCCGGGAGTCCTTCAATCCAGAGAGTTACGAGCTTGACAAAAGCTTCCGCCTCACTCGCTTTGCAGAACTTAAAGGCACTGGTTGCAAAGTCCCTCAAGATGTCTTGCAAAAACTGCTGGAGTCCTTGCAAGATAATCACTTCCAGGAAGATGAGCAGTTTCTTGGAGCAGTTATGCCAAGGTTGGGTAAGTAGTGCTAATGCGTTTTGTTTCCTCTCAAATAGGTAAAGAAGTCTATTTCTTGTATTATTATACAGTGCTTTCCTTGTTGTTGTTTTGTGTCGTTACTCCACATTAATCTAACGTTTAAAGTCGTGGAGGGATCACTGATCACGGTCCGTTTTCTTCCCAGGCCAATAATATTCTTTCTGCACTGACCAGGAATGACAAGTAGAATCTCATTATTTGGAAAAGAAAATGCACTAGACCAACAAAGCAGCTCTGCATATTGAGGACCCCATTAAACAACCCCTTATAGCTTTGTTTCCTAAGTAAAGTTTCATTCATTTAAACTCTTAGAAGCTTTGCTAATAATGGTTAGGCCTCATGCACACGACCGTTGTTGTAGTCCGCATCCGAGCCGCAGTTTTTGCGGCTCGGGTGCGGACCCATTCGCTTCAATTTGTGTTCTGTCCGCATCCGTTGCACCGTTCCGTGGCCCCGCAAAATAAAAATGGCATGTCCTATTCTTGTCCGTTTTTGCGGACAAGAATAGGCATTTCTACAATGGGCCTTCCGTTCCGCAAATTGCGGAAGGCACATGGCCGGTTTCCATTTTTTGCGGATTCGCGGTTTGCGGACCGCAAAAAACTGAACGGTCGTGTGCTTGAGGCCTTAGTTTTAGGATAGACTGTTAAATGGAAATGGTTTGTCTGTATATGAAGTTCCAAGTATCTTCACCATGTACTGGTGATACTTCTACATTATTCTGTGTTAAGCTATATTGCCAACCAATATGTGTCCCAGAAAGCACATTTTTTCACCCATCCTCAAGATAGGTCATCAATATCTGATTGGTGGGGGACCGACACTCAGCATCCCTGGCTGTCATCTGTTTGAAGAGGAGGCGATGCACCATGTGCGCTTCTGAGACGAGGGGTACTGTAAAGAAGAGGAAGTAGTGCACGCTTTGAATGCCGCCTCCTCTTGAATGAAGCGAGTACTTGTAATTATACTACACCACCACTACAGGGTGAGATGGCTCGTTGTGTAATGAAGAGGAAGCAGTACTCGCATGGAGCGCTGCCTCCTCTTCAGACAGCTGATCAGCGGGGGTGCCGGGTGTAGGACCCCCACTGATTAGAGGCTAGGTCATCAATATGTACTGGCTGCACAACCCCTTTTAGCAGCTTAGTCTTTGGCTGGGGGGTAGGTTACTAGATCATCAGTCTTCCTCAATGCTCCATTTCAGTGGAGACCAGGCAAGAGATGTCCCAACCTTTTAAAGGGGTTTACCCACTGTAAATATTTTTCTCTTTATCCAACTGATCGGTGAGGTGTTCTGATGAATACAGGGCACTGCAGTTTCCATAATGCTCATGGATCAGGGCCCCAGCAACCATATATTTATTACCTACGCTGTGGATAGGTGATAAATGTTTTTCATGGGATACCCCCCTTTAAGGCCAAATCCTTCTCCTTCAGTTGGTATTCAAGTAAAGAGATGGAATCATGGGAGAAAATTTCCTCATCTTCTCCGTTCAAAGAAAGACAACCATTTTGTTAGCGTCAGCTTTTGGAAGTTTCTCCCTGTGAGCAGTCACCAGAATGTTTCAGGAGCTTCCATAAAGTCTTGCCGACTGGCAAATCCAATGTTTTACATTGCAACCTGAAGTTCCTGTATGAGGAATTGTGACCAGAGCATCAGTCCTCTGTAATTATGGCTGATGTGCACATCTGAAAGGAGGAATGTCTTCTCTGTTTTACTCTATCATCAGGTTCTTGTTGCCAGTCTTTCTTTAAACCATTGCTTTCTTCTTTCTAAATCCGCAATCCCACTTCAAAGGAAAAGTAGTATATGCTGATAGTCCTAGAATAAAAGACACTAAGCGAGGGTAATAGGATCATTGGTGCGGATATCTAATTCCATTGCTTGCCCCCATGCAGAATCGATATTTGGCGGCAGCACATCTAGAAGATCTAATTTACACTGTTATACAAGCTATAAACTAACTACTTTTTATTATATCAAAGTGTCAGACCTTTAGTGTTGTCCCATGAAAAGATATAATAAAATATTTACAAGAATGTGAGGTGTGGACTCACATTTCTGAGATACTGTATATAAAATCCAAGTATGACACAATGCAGTGCAGCATCCACGTGTTTCGCCTACTATAATATGATTCTTAATCATGACTCTTCCATAGACTGCATTGGTAAACTGTTGCAATCTATGATATAAACAAAAAGATAATCACATGTTACAGTCCCCAAGGGGAAATAAAAATGAGTGTGAAAAAAGTTAAAAAAAATAAAAATTATATCAAATTTCAAATGACCACGCCTCTTTATTTTACAAATAAAAATAAGAAAATAAAGATTAACCTTAAAGGGGTTGTCCGGGATCAAATTTAATTTTTTTTTTTTATGTACTCCCTATTAACAGCTGAATCAAGGTCCCCCCATATGTTTTTAAGTATTTTCACCATTTCTATATGGCTCATACGGTCCCCCCACGCTTTGTTTACACCTATGTTTATTTTTTCCTACCTTCCTGCCGCACTGCACTGTGGTTCCCAGCACAGCGCGGCAGCATGGTTTCATCTCCGCCGTGACTCCGCCCCCTAATTAATATTCAGTGCTCTGCCTCTTTCATTCATAATAAAGCGCCCTGCCCGGTGACGTCACCGGACCGGATGGGCGTGGCTTAGCGCGGTTGGTTGCCGCCTTGTTACCGCCCATCCAGGCACTTTGAATAATTCATGTGGCTGAGGGTGACGTCACCGGGCTCCCTGGGAAGCGGAAGAAGAGGCTTCACTCGGCAGAAAGGGACCCGGTACGTCACCGAGTCTTGGAAACACAGCGCTTCCGGCTGAGAGTTGGAGACTTGAAAACTGGGCATTAGAAATGTTGGGTAAAGGTAGGACAGGCACGATTGTAACATTTAGGGCATTGTTGTACACATACTCCAATCTTCCCAATCCTGGACAACCCCTTTAATATCGCTGGTCTGAAAATTTCCTGTACTATTAAATATAAAAATACTAGCTATTTTAATCTATTTCATTTAAAGGGGTTGTCCGGGTTCAGAGCTGAACCCGGATATACCCTTATTTTCACCCAGGCAGCCCCCCTGATGTTTGCATCGGAGCATCTCATGCTCTGATGCGCTCCCGTGCCCTGCGCTAGATTTGTTTTCAATAACACACTGCCGGGCTGTAACTTCCGCCCGGCAGTGTGTTCGGTGACGTCACCGGCTCTAAGGGGTGGTCTTTAGCTCTGCCCTAGCCGTTTTACTGGATAGGGCAGAGCTAAATCCCGCCCATCAGTGCCGGTGACGTCACTGGGGTTCCTGTCAGCCCCATGGAGAGCCCCGGTACATCACTGGAACTCCTAAAAATGCCTTTGCCCTGCGCAATTTAGCGCAGGGCAAAGGAGAGCATCGGAGCATGAACTGCTCCGATGCTCATGTCAGGGGGGCTGCCTGGGTGAAAATGGAGGGATGTCCGGTTCAGCTCTGAACCCGGACAGCCCCTTTCATGTTTGTGCGTCGTTAAAAGATATAAACACTATCCACTATAACAGTGACCTCTACAGCACCCCGCCCCCAAAACGGTGACCTCCACAACCGCCCCCCCCCCCCCACAGTGCCTCGTCCCTTAAAATTGGACTTCCACAGCAGCCCACCATCTTAACTTTGACCTTTACAGCAGCCTTCCCCTTTAACAGTGACTTTCACAGCATACCACCCCCTTGACAGTTATCTCCACAGGGGCCCCTTAACAGTGGCCTTTACTGGATCAGGGGTGTGTCCTTTTCAACAGCTTACTCTAAGGCCTCATGCACACGACCGTTGTGTGCATCCGTGGCCGTTGTGCCGTTTTCCGTTTTTTTCTGCGGCTCCATTGACTTTCAATGGGGCCGTAGAAAACTCGGCTTGTGCACCGTTTTTACACCGCGCCCGTGACCAGTGTTTCGAGGCCGTGAAAAAAATATAACCTGTCCTATTTTTTTCACCGCCAACGGTTCACGGGCCCATTCAAGTCAATGGGTCCGTGAAAGAACACGGATGCACACAAGATTGGCATCCGTGTCCGTGATCCGTGGCCGTAGGTTGCTTTCATACAGACGGATCCGAAGATCCGTCTGCATAAAAGCTTTTTCTGATCTAAGTTTTCACTTCGTGAAAACTCATTTCCGACAGTATATTCTAACACAGAAGCGTTCCCATGGTGATGGGGACGCTTCTAGTTAGAATACACTGCAAACTTTGTACAAGACTGCCCCCTGCTGCCTGGCAGCACCCGATCTCTTACAGGGGGATATGATAGCACAATTAACCCCTTCAGGTGTGGCACCTAAAGGGGTTAATTGTACTATCATATTCCCCTGTAAGAGATCAGGGCTGCCAGGCAGCAGGGGGCAGACCCCCCCCCCCCCCTTCCCAGTTTGAATATCGTTGGTGGCACAGTGTGCCAACCACCATCGCCCCCCCCCCCTCCCTCCCTCTATTGTATTAAATCGTTGGTGGCACAGTGTGCCAACCACCATCGGCCCCCCTCCCTCCCTCTATTGTATTAAATCGTTGGTGGCACAGTGTGCCAACCACCATCGCCCCCCCCGCCACCCCCCTCTCCCTCTATAGCAGTAACATTGGTGGCAGTGTGCGGTCTCAACAGTAGAAGATTCATACTTACCTGCTTGCTGCTGCGATGTCTGTGAACGGCCGGGAGCTCCTCCTACTGGTAAGTGACAGTTCTTTAGCAATGCGCCGCACAGACCTTTCACTTACCAGTAGGAGGAGCTCCCGGCCGGACACAGACATCGCAGCAGCAAACAGGTAAGTATGAATCTTCTACTGTTGAGACCGCACACTGCCACCAATGTTACTGCTATAGAGGGAGGGGGGGCGATGGTGGTTGGCACACTGTGCCACCAACGATGTAATACAATAGAGGGAGGGAGGGGGGCCGATGGTGGTTGGCACACTGTGCCACCAACGATTTAATACAATAGAGGGAGGGAGGGGGGCCGATGGTGGTTGGCACACTGTGCCACCAACGATTTAATACAATAGAGGGAGGGAGGGGGCGATGGTGGGGGCACACTGTGCCACCAACGATTTAATACAATAGAGGGAGGGAGGGGGGGCGATGGTGGGGGCACACTGTGCCACCAACGATTTAATACAATAGAGGGAGGGAGGGGGGGGGCGATGGTGGGGGCACACTGTGCCACCAACGATATTCAAACTGGGGAGGGGGGGGGGGCTGCCCCCTGCTGCCTGGCAGCCCTGATCTCTTACAGGGGAATATGATAGTACAATTAACCCCTTTAGGTGCCGCACCTAAAGGGGTTAATTGTGCTATCATATCCCCCAGTAAGAGATCGGGTGCTGCCAGGCAGCAGGGGGCAGTCTTGTACAAAGTTTGTAGTGTATGTAGTGTATTCTAACCTGAAGCGTCCCCATCACCATGGGAACGCCTCTGTGTTAGAATATACTGTCGGATCTGAGGTTCACGAAGTAGCTCATACCGACAGTATATTCTAACATAGAGGCGTTCCCATGGTGATGGGGACGCTTCAAGTTAAAATATACCATCGGATTGGAGAAAACTCCAATCCAATGGTATAAAAGAACTCCAGACTTTACATTGAAAGTCAATGGGGACGGATCCGTTTGAAATGGCACCATATTGTGTCAACATCAAACGGATCCGTCCCCATTGACTTCCATTGTAATTCAGGACGGATCCGTTTGGCTCCGCACGGCCAGGCGGACACCAAAACGACTTTTTTTTCATGTCCGTGGATCCTCCAAAAATCAAGGAAGACCCACGGACGAAAAAACGGTCACGGATCACGGACCCACGGACCCCGTTTTTGCGGGCCGTGAAAAAAAACTGTCGTGTGCATGAGGCCTAAGACAGCAGCACTCTTAAGACAGCAGAAAGTCACCCTCCCTCCCATCCTTGCAGCTGACAGAAGTTGATTTTTACCTTCATTTTTTCAATCCTCAGCTCAGGAGTGGGAGGGATGTGGCCTAATCGGATAAGGAGCGTGGCTTGGTGGGACCTGGGGTGGGGTTTTAAGTCTTCTGAGGGTGGACACGTTGTGGCAGCGGGCATGTCATGGCTCCTTCCTGCAAGAGTGATGCTCCTCTGGGCAAACGAAAGTGGAGAGGGAAAAAACGAACAAAAAAAAAAAAAAGCTGTCGGGAAAGGGTTAATAATTCTGCCTCCTTTTTAGACTGTCTGTGTTTTCAGTGTCTAAATGTTACACAGCATTAGTAAATCTGCTCCAGTGAGCTTCAGCCATAAAAAGTGTCCTGTAACAACCAACCAGATGACTTCTTACATTTCCAAATGTAGCCTGCAGAAATAAGGAATGACATATCATTGGTTGCTATAAGTAAGGGTACATTCACATTAGCGCTTTTGTTTTCCGGCATTGAGTTCTGTCCTAGGGTCTCAATACCAGAAAAGAACTTATCAGTTTTAACCTAATGCATTCTGAATAGAGAGCAATCCGTTCAGGATGCATCAGTTCAGTCTTTTTGCCATTTCAGGACCGAGAACATACCGCAGCATGCTGCATTTTTCTCTACGGCCAAAAATCCTGAACACTTGCCGGAATGCCGGATCCGGCATTAATTTCCATTGAAATGTATTAGGGCTGGATCCGGCATTAAAATTGCCGCATTGATGTATCCGTTCTTCTGGTCCGTGCATGCGCAGACCTTTTAAATCTGTGAAAAAAATAAATACCGGATCCGTTTTTCCAGATGACACCAGAGAGACGGATCAGGTATTTCAATGCATTTGTCAGCTGGATCCGGCAGGCAGTTCCAGCGACGGAACTACCTGCAATAAAATGGTTTTGGTTTAATGGCTCTGTCTTATCGGTACTGTTGAGGATATCCTTTGTCTCGGCTTGCCTTGCTTGCTTTGTCAGCAGAGATGAGGAGCATCGGCCTGTGCAGGGAGCTGTATGGTGGCCAGCGCTTCCACCCAGGTATTTGCACAGTGATGCAAACACAGGAAAGATTACCTGTAAAGCAGCCTTTACAAAAGAAACAGGATATGTGTGGCATCATGCCAAGAGGTTAAAGCAGTCTGATGGGGATTAGAGAACCTGTTCATCCATCTACAACGTGTACAAAAGCCCAGAAACTGAAGCATACTTAGAGGCTCTCCAGCTGAATGTATTTGATATAAATACAGTGCCTATAGGGGATGAAAATGGGATTTAAAGGAGTTGTGTTACTTCAGCAAATGGCATCTATCATGTAGAGAAAGTAAATACAAGGGCACTTACTAATGTATTATGATTGTCCATATTGTCTCCTTTGCTGGCTGGATTCATTTTACTATCACATTATATACTGCTTGTATCCAGGGGTTATGACCACCCTGCATTCCAGCAGCGGTGACCATGCTCGCACATCATAGGAAAAAGCATCGACTTCTCTGGTGGCTGAGACCATGTGGGCACGCATGCACAGCTGTGGTCATAACCCCTGGATACGAGCAGTTTATAATGTGATGGAAAATGAACCCTGCCAGAAAAGGAGGCAATATGGATAATAATACATTAGTAAGAGCCTTGTATTACCTTCCTCTACATGACATTTACTGAAGTGACATGCCCCCTTTTACACATTCCTGACATCTTCCGTACATGTGTGGCTGATGTCGGGTCTTTAAAGATGGCGCCCACAGCGGAGCAAGCTCTGGGTGCCTACTGTTTCGTACAGGTGACAAAATCCATTTAAATCTCAGGTTACACGGTCTTTCTGGTTTAGTGTGTAATGCAAAAAGGACATCTACTATTTATCTGGTCCATAGGCATCTGTGTCTCTCTCATATACATTTATCAAATGGTTTTCCTAGTCCGCAAAACAGATCCGCAAAATAAAAGCATTCTATCTGTGTTACTACTTCTTTTTTTCTTTTGCGGATCCGTTGGCACAGTGCCTGTCCTATGGATAGATTAGCATCTGATCGGCGGGGATCCGACACCCAGGACCCCTGCCGATCAGCTGTTGGAGAAGGCAGCGGAGCTAGCAGTAGCGCTGCAGCCTTCACGCTGTTTACCGCAGGCCCAGTGATGTCACGACTAGTATCAACTTGCCTGGGTGGGGCTAAGCTCCATTCAAGTGAACAGAACTTAGCTGCGCCAAGGCCAGTGATACTAGTCATGATGTCACTGGGCCTGCGGTAAACAACGTGAAGGCCGCAGCGCTACTGCTAGCTCCGCTGCCTTCTCCAACAGCTGATCCGCAGGTCCCGGGTGTCGGCCTCCCGCCGATCAGATGCTGATGATCTCTCCAGAGGATACATCATCAGTTTGAAAAAACTGCAGCACCCCTTAAGTGGTGCCAGGCGAAGGACAAAGCATTGAATTATCTTTCTTTCACATACCATCTTTCTTTGTACTAAATATCAGATGAACATTTCTGACTTCTTTTCAGTGAATAACCTTCTGTTTTCAGTCGGCTGAAATAATCACTCCGTTGTTAAATGTTACGCCACTAACAATCATTTTGGTTGAGTTGTCTGTTTTGATGAACTTTAGACTGACTTGTATGGGTACCTAATGAAATTGATAAAGTCTTGAGTGACTAAAGGTCATCCTGTACCTAGTGATTTGTGGGTAAACCATTTGGAGAGTCTATCAACAGAAGTCAGTGGTAGCAGAAATCTGACTGAGCCTTTTGACCATTCGACAGCAGTTATGACGCTGTTTCATTTCTAGAATTTCTGCTGTGATTTCTAGCTATCTCTAGGGACACTAGAGCATCTGTCAGCATGATCAACCCTATTAAACCAGGCAAACTGTTGATTAAAATGATCATCTTTCTTTTCTTTTTAGCATGTACTACTGCAGTGCTATCATAACTTGTATATTTATGCAAATTAATTAGTTGGAGCACCGAGGAGCTGGCTGTAGTGCTAGAAGCAACTGTGCAGCTACACCCCCATGCTCGGTACACAAGCCTCCCCCGCCCCAATTTGATTGATGGGACAAGACCTCTAATCTTGCCCTGTCTTTGTCTCCTGCGCTATGGCTGAGATGTCTTGTTCTGTCAATTAAATGGAAGTGGATTGAGTACCGGTACTAGCTGTAACGCTGCTTCTAGCACTACAACCAGCCCCTCTGTGCTCCAACTAACTAATTTGCATAAATATTAAAGTAATATCTCTGAAGTGGTACAAGCATGATCAACCCTACCAGGCACTATGCCTGGTTTAGGGCACATTCACATGAGTGTATGTATTTTGCAGCCTGTAAAATACAGATTGATTTTATTTATTTATTCTTCTATTGCGGCCAAGTGTAGGACATGTTCTGTTGCCGAAAGGACATATAGATGCAGAAAGAACACGGAAGACATTAGCAGGACCTAAAAAAAATAACGTATCCAACACAAATGGCATCTGTATTTTACAGATCTGCATTTTGCAGACTGCAAAATACATACGATTGTGTAAATGTACTCTAAATAGGGTTGCTCATGCTGACAGGTGCTCTTTAAGTTAGAGCATCTATTAGAGCTATAATAGATCATCACATTATATTGTACTTGCTGAGCAGCTCCCTGAATCCTGGTTTGTTACTGATTGCTGCCTCTCAGCCTTAGGCCTCATGCACACGGCCGTTGCTCGGCCTTCCCTGTATTGGGTCTTTCTTTCTTTTTTTTTCTTATATAATGAGGAGATAAGTAGAAGCCTGGACAGAGGCTGTGGATAGAGATTTTGCAAAGGCTTTTGATGCTGTCTCTCATAGACGTTTAATAGATAAATAAAGTCTATAGGCTTGGAAAGTATAGTTTGTAATTGGATTGAAAACTGGCTGAAGGACCTTGTCCAGAGAGCTGTGGTCAATGATTCCTATTCAGAATGGTCCCGGGTTATAAGTGGTGTACCCCAAGGTTCAGTGCTGGGCCCTCTATTATTTATTTATTAATGATATCGAGGATGGGAGTAATCGCACCAGTACTGTGCAGTCTGTGAAAGATGTCCATAAACTACAAGCTGACTTAAACACTTTGGGTGATTGGGCATCAACTTGGCAAATGAGGTTTAATGTAGATAAATGTAAAGTTATGCATTTTGGTAGTAATAATCTCTGTGCTTCATATGTCCTAGGTGATGTAACACTCGGAGAGTCACTTATAGAGAAGGATTTGGGTGTCCTTGTAGATGGTAGATCAAATAACAGCACACAATGTCAATCGGCTGCTTCTAAGACCACAGGATATTGTCATGCATTAAACGAGGCATGGACAAGGGATGTAATATTGCCACTTTACAAAGCGTTGGTGCGGCCTCATCTGGAATATGCAGTCCAGTTCCTAAGCACCAGTACATAGAAAAGATGCCCTGGAGCTGGAGAGAATACAAAGAAGAGCGACTAAACTAAATAATGGGCGTGAAGAAAGATTAATAGAATTAAATGTATTTAGTCTTGAGACGTTTGGGTCCCATTTACATTGTATTAAACAGTTTTTCAGTTTAAAAACTAATGACCTATACTTAGGATTAGTCATCAATATATATATATATATATATATATATATATATATATATATATATATATATATTTATTTATTTTTTGCTGCTCCGTTCCATTCAAGTGAATGAGATTAAGGGTCCATTCACACGTCCGTTGTTTCTTTCCTGATCTGTTCCGTTTTTTGCGGAACAGATCTGGACCAGTTCTGTACCCATTCATTTTCAATGGGTCCTGAAAAAAATCGTACAGCACAATGTCAGATTTTTTTTTTTTTTTTTCAGTACCCATTGAAAATGAATGGGTACAGAACTGGTCCAGATCTGTTCCGCAAAAAACGGAACAGATCAGGAAAGAAACAATGGACATGTGAATGGACCCTAAGGGTGCATTTACACAAGCATTTTGCTGAATGGATGTGGACTGCATACATCGTGCTGTCTGCATCCGTACTTCCGTTCTGCGACATGGCAAAAAAGAGAGAGCATGTCCTATTCTTGACCGGACAAGAATCAGCTTTTCTATCATAAGGCTGGCCGTGGGCATTCCACAAAATGTGGAGCGCACACGGCCAGTATCCTTGTTTTGTGGATCTGCAATTTGCGAACTGCAAAACGTATGAGCTGTATACTGCAGCACTGCTCCTATTGAAGTGAATGGGAGCAGTTTTTTTAGTAATGAGCTCAGCCCACCTCACGACAAATGGAGCTGTATGGTCCCCGGACAGTCAGCTATTGATGGCCTAATAAAATCCTGACAAAGCTACTTATCCCAAGTATCTGTAGTTATTACTAAGAAGAGTTAAACTATGCTGCTAGAAAATGAGGCGGTTTGACGTTTTTAGGCTACATTTACACCTACATTAGGGGATATATTAGGAGCCTCCAGTGTAGATTCCATAAAAAATAACAAACAAGATGGCGGAGCATGCAGCACAATACTGTCTGGTAAAATGACACCCAGCATGATAGACAGATGGGACTGTTGGGCTCCATTGATGTGTCCTGTAACTGATCTGGCACTAGTTAAATTTTTTTTTCTGCTCCTGTAACTGATATGAACAACATGAATGTGAATAGAGCCTTACAATGTTGAATCCTTTCAGTGTATGTGTACGGCCACTTTTTTTTTTTTTTTTCTTCTTCTTCAATGCCAGTTAATTTGTTGATACCTGACAGCCTAAAAGCCTAAAACTGGCCATCCCCATTATGACTTGTTTCAGCACGAGTTTATAGCAGTGCAAAGATATCAAAGCAATGAGAATGTTTTTGACATAATTGAGGATTTATGCATGCAGCAATACAGGGCAGATCTTAATCAGGTCTAGAAACGAGCTCCAAAAGTTAGGAGTTGGCTTTTGACGGTCTGTGACCTGGCCTTACATGTCACTCTTGGCTTTGCCCGTCCACCAGCAGTCAGCTTAAATCTCTCCCTAATCATTCTCATCACAGCGTTTACCCTATTCTTCAAAATTCAGTAATTTGACGGGGGTGGGGGTGTCCTCCAGCATATCACAACCGATTTTATATATATATATATATATATCTCTATATCTCCCCTACCTGTAATTCATGAAAGATGAACAGCAAAAACATTGTTGATTAAAAAAAAATACTATTTAGTTTAAAATGAATGAATTAACACAATTTTATTTTCACTTTTTATAGGTATTGGTATGGACACATGCGTCATCCCCTTAAGACATGGTGGCCTTTCGCTCGTTCAGACTACAGACTATATTTATCCTATTGTAGATGACCCTTATATGATGGTAGGTCAATAAGTGTTTGTGTACATCTATTAGGCTAGGACCTTCACAGTGACTTCTAGTCACATGCTACTATCACACCAAAGGACATTGAATTGTGGTTGCATTAACCCGCAGATTAAACGGGGTTGGATTTCTGTGCAACCATATTTACCATGCTTAGAGTATGACTAGCAGCGTGATATTTACTGTTGTAAGGGGTTGTCAATGTTATTTTTATGTAGGCAAACTGCTGTGAGCCTGATAAAATAATAAAAACAATTAAGGGGGTTATGCAAAGTCTACAAATTGAGCCCTGTCCACAGGATAGAGGTTTACAGGGGTTGTCTCACTTCAGCAAATAACTTTCTCTACATGATAAATGTAAATACAAGCCACTTACTAATGTATTGTGATTGTCCATATTGTCTCCTTTGCTGGCTGGATCAATTTTTCCAACACATTATACACTGCTCGTTTCCATGGTTATGGCCACCCTGCAATCCAGCAGCAGTGGTTGTGCTTGCACTCTATAGGAAAAACTCTGTCCTCTCTGGTGGCCGGGACCGTGGTAGTGCACATAGGATGGCACTTTTTCCTATAGTGCCATTCTGTGGATAGGTGGTAACGTCTAAACTTTACACAACCCCTTTTAATGGATTTTCAGAGATTTTGATATTGATGACCTATCCAGCAACCAGGACCCCCCGCAGATCAGCTGTTTGTGGAGGCTCCTGTAGGCGCTGTGACCTCCTCACTGCTTACAGAGTACAACATTGTCCATTATATAGCAGCTGTGTTTGGTATTGCAGATCAGCCACATTCACTTTAATGGACCTGAGCTGCGCCTAGGCCACGTGACCGATTTTAATATCATGGCGCTCACCAGAGCTCCACTGCCTTTTCAAACAGCTGATTGGTGGGAGTGCTGGGAGTCAGACTCCCAACAATTTGATATTGATGACCTATTCTGAGGATAGGTCATCAAAATCTGAGACAACCCCTTTACAACTTACCACCTTAGCCCCCTCTGATCCAGTTCTGCCACTTATTTCTTTTCCTTGGACTAACATTGTCTGCCTGCAGCCAATCGCTTGTCTCAGCGGTCTCATGCTGTATACCACTGAGGCCAGTGATTTTCTGCTATAGTAATAATTAGAGAAAATATTTTAGACATATGCTCCAGCTATAAATATACATCATAAAACCGGTAGCATTACATATATATTTATTTTTTACAGGGAAGAATAGCCTGTGCAAATGTATTGAGCGACCTGTATGCAATGGGGGTAACTGAATGTGACAACATGTTGATGCTTCTCGGTGTCAGTAATAAACTGACTGATCGGGTATGTATTATTTTTATAAGTGAAATAGACCAAACTTGTCTATAATTGTCCTAAGCAGAATAGATGGGCAATATCAAAATGCCAAAAAGATTGTAAAAGAGCCCTATCTATAAATGCCTTCTATTCTTTATAAACGATTGCTTTAAAGTTACAGCCACAGAGCCTGGGGCTTTAGAACTATAGGTTCTGATGACATCATATTCCCTTCTTATTTGTGTCAGGTTCAGTGCTGTCATGGAGAGCGAGGCACACAATTATTAAAAAGGTTCTCCCGGATTTTATATTCTTGACCTACATATTAATAGATCCTTAATATCGATCAATAGCTGGAAATGGGTACCAGAGCTATACAGCTTCATCTACTCTATGTTGTGGACAGAGCTGCTTACTGCAGCATTGATCCCATTTAGATGTACCATTAAATTGGCAGGAGTGCAGGGAACAGCTTGTGACAACACTTCACGGTGGATGTTGCCTGGTAGTTCCGGGAGCCAAAACTTTTTAGTGCCCCCTGGAGCACCGCAGCCCGCCGGCCACTACTGAGGATCCACACAGCATAAGATAAGTACTGACCTAATCTAAATTATCGTTTTTTGTCAGCACTGGTCGTGATTCACCTCAGTATTGTTCTAAGCAAATTATCGTTTTTGTCTGAAGTGAATGTCAATGCACCATAAACATTGTTCTAAGCAGAATTATCGTTTAAATCTGAATTTGTTGTGATTCATCGCAGCACAGGATTAGGGTGCAACGTGTGCAGTCGCTATATGCAGTTCTGGGGGTGCTCCAGTTATTATTTTATTATTATGATTTCGGTTTATGTCGGTTAAACCGCGTTGTGTGACCATAAAGTATCGAGTGTGGCCCACCTGACTTTCTTCGTGGTCTCCTGATGAACCTGTTATCGATAGGGGAAACGCGTTGAGACTTAAAAAGGTTGTTGTGTCTTTTATCTATAGAAGAGACTAAAAAGTCGTTGTGTTATCTATAGAAATTATTGAGTATATCTACCCATAGCATTGAATGACCCGGGCATCCATATGGGCCAATCTGTGCGGTAAGGGCCTTTCAAGGACAGATAGTCCAGGCACGGGGACAGAGTGCCTCTACCATCTGGGGGCATCTCTGGGCAGAGGAGAAGACTAGGGTCATTTTAGGGATACACCAGGGACCCTGTATGGTTGCCCAGTACCCATTGTCATTAATAGGATATCGCTATCTGATCCTTGTTGGCGCCCTACGGTGTTTGTTTGTCTATGTTGTATTTGTATTTAGTCCCCAGGTGAGGGACGTTTTTATCTGGTATAAAAATAAAGGTTATGTTTTAGGTAGTTGGCCTCTGTGACACTAGTTCCGGTACCTTGCTCTGTAGCTTGTGACAGCAGCTAATCGGTATGGGTGCCGGCAGTCAGACTTGTGCCGATCTGATATTGATTACTTAAGTCTTGGGCAAACCCATTTAAAAATAATATGCCACAATGTTTATGCTGCCTAACCTGCCAGCAGCATAAAGTAGTTGGAGTCCCTAATTCCTGTGCTGTCATTTACTTGTTACCTTCAAGTAGTTTCCCCCCAAAAATCACTGTTTACCAGATGTAATGCATGCCAAGCACTGAGTCCTCGGATTCATGAACAGAAGGCTGCCCACGGTCCATTGACCTCTTTCTTCCTGTACTGTGCATAGGGAGAAAGCTGTAAATCACAGGCGGGTCGGGTTGGGGATTTGGCAGCTCATAAATATTAAGGACTTGTGAGCGCGCCCACAGCATTCAGGGGACTCCAGCACTGGCTCACTCTGCAGCTGATGGACAGTGATTTTTATAAAAACTACTTCAGATTAACTATTAAGTGACACCAGTCAAACCTGTTAATCAAAATCCCAAAACCATGGTTTACTGTCCTCAGATGGAGCAGCATAAACCTGGTGAACGATCCACTTAAGTGTAGTTTCAATAAAAAGGGGGTTGGGATATGAACTTGAAACAGAAGAACAATTGTGTGACCACTGTTTAGCAGTACACAAGTAGTCCAGGATGTACCAGTTAGGGGTAGGGCAATGAGACCAGAAGAATATTTGAGTTGTGACTTCTCCAAACTTCTGACAGCACTAGATACAATGCATTCGGAAAGTTTTCAGACCTTTTCACATTTTATGTTATGGCTCTGTGCTAAAATCGAGAAAATAAAAATCGTGTTTTCCACCATCAGTCTGTACTTAAGTCTACATTAATGAGAAAGTGAAAACATAATTTTAGAAATGTTAGCAAATTTATTAAAATGGAGCACCTTGATTGGAGATCACCTGTGCCAAATGCAGTTGATTGGACATGATTTGGAAAGACCCCCCCCCCCCCCCTTCAGATACATAAATGAAAAAATGAAACTAAAACAAGTAATTACCAAATTTAAAACAAAAGAAGAAAGGTATATGGAAGAAGATAAAGAACTAGCTGACTGCCTCAATGATTACTTCTGTTCAGTTTTTTTTTAAAGGAAAATGAAGGAAAACAACCTCAGTTAGGAAGGGAGACTAGTGAATCTTTTGATGCATATGTCTTTACAGAGGAAGAGGTTTGAAGTCAGCTGTCTAAAATTAATACAAATAAGTCACAGGGGCCTGATGGGATACACCCAAAGCTATTAAGAGCTCAGCGGTGAACTAGCAAAACCATTAACAGATTTATTTAACCAATCACTGGTAACAGGAGTCATCCCAAAAGATTGGAAATTAGCAAATGTTGTGCCCATTCATTAGAAAGGTAGTAGGGAGGAATCGGGCAACAATAGACCAGTAAGCCTGACATCAATAGTGGGGAAATTAATGGAAACCATACTTAAGGAGAGGATTATGGAACATCTAAAATCCCATGGATTGAAAGCTGAAAAACAGCATGGGTTTATTTCAGGGAGATCATGTCAAACTAATCTCATAGATTTTTTTTTTTTTTTTTTTTTTTGAGTGGGTAGCTAAAATAATAGATGGCGGAGGTGCAGTAGACATTGCTCATCTAGACTTTAGTAAGGCTTTTGATGCTGTCCCACATAGAATGCTTATCAATAAACTGCAGTCTTTGAGCTTGATCTCCCATATTGTTGAATGGATTAGGCAGTGGCTGAGGGACAGACAACAGAGGGTTGTAGTCAATGGAGTATATTCAGACCATGGTCTTGTTACCAGTGGGGTACCTCAGGGATCTGTTCTGGGACCCATATTGTTTAATATCTTTATCAGCGAGATTGCAGAAGGCCTTGATGGTAAGGTGTGTCTTCTTGCTGATGACACAAAGATTTGTAAGTTGATGTTCCTGGAGGGATACACAAAATGGAAAAGTATTTAGGAAAACTAGAGGAATGGTCAAAAATCTGGCAACTAAAATTTAATGTTGATAAGTGCAAGATAATGCACCTGTGGCGTAAAAGCCCAAGAGCAGAATATAAAATCAGTGATACAGTCCTAACCTCAGTATCTGAGGAAAGGGATTTAGGGGTCATTATTACAGAAGACTTAAAGGTAGGCAGACAATGTCATAGAGCAGCAGGAAATGCTAGCAGAATGCTTGGGTGTATAGGGAGAGGCATTACCAGTAGAAAGAGGGAGGTGCTCATGCCGCTCTACTAGTGAGACCTCATTTGGAGTATTGTGCGCAGTACTGGAGACCATATCTCCAGAAGGATATTGATACTTTGGAGAGAGTTCAGAGAAGAGCTACTAAACTAGGACATGGATTGCAGGATAAAACTTACCAGGAAAGATTAAAGGACCTTAACATGTATAGCTTGGAAGAAAGATGAGAGGGGATATGATAGAAACTTTTAAATACATAAAGGGAATAAACAAGGTAAAAAAGGAGAGAATATTTAAAAGAAGAAAAACTGCTACAAGAGGACATAGTTTTAAATTAGAGGGGCAAAGGTTTAAGTAATATCAGGAAGTATTACTTTACTGAGAGAGTAGAGGATGCATGGAATAGCCTTCCTGCAGAAGTGGTAGCTGCAAATACAAGGAGTTTAAGTATGCATGGGATAGGCATAAGGCCATCCTTCATATAAGATAGGGCCAAGGGCTATTCATAGTATTCAGTATATTGGGCAGACTAGATGGGCCAAATGGTTCTTATCTGCTGACACATTCTATGTTTTCTGTGTATAGAAGGTCTCGCATCTGACAATGCATGTCGGAGCAAAAACCAAGCCATTAGGAGAAAAACACTGCCTGGAGAGCCCGGAGACTATATTGTGTGGAGGCGCAGATCTGGAGAAGGGTTCAAAGAATTTCTGCTGCACTGAAAGTTCCCAGGAGCACAGCGGCCTCCGTAATTCTTAAATGGAAGAAGTCTGAATCAACTAGGACTCTTCCTATGCCCTTGGTAAGAGGTGACCAAGAACCCAATTGTTACTCTGGCTGAGCTTCAAAGATCCAGTGTTCAGAAGGGAGAAATTTAAAGAAGGTCAAGCATCACTGCAGCGCTCCACCAATCTAGGCTTTATGGCAGTGGCCAGAAAGGAGCCTCTTCTCAGTAACAGACACATGGAACTTTGCAGAAAAGCACCTAAATACTGTGAGAAACAAGATTCCCTGGTCTGATGAACCAAGACTGAACTTTTTGGGATCAGTTCTAAGCATGATGTCTGGAGAAAACCAGGCACTGCTTATCACCTGCTCAGTACATCACTACAATGAAACATGGTAGTGGCTGCATTATGGTGTGTGGGTGTTTTTCAGCAGCTGGGACAGGGAGACTGGTCAGGGTTGAGGGAAATCTAAATGGAGATATTCCATTAAGAGATATTCTTAATGAAGACCTACTATAGACCTCAGTCTCTACTGAAGGTTTATCTTTTAACAAGACAATAACCATAAGTATACAGTCAAGACAACACAGAAATAGCTTGGGGACAACTCTGTGAATGTCCTTGAGTGGCCCAATTAGAGTCCTGACTTCAATCCAATGGAACGTCTATTGAGAGACCTGAAAATGACTGTCCCCAGCCAACCTGATAGAACTTGAAAAGATCTGCAGAGAAAGATAGTAGAAAATCCCCAAATCCAGGTCTGCAAAGCTTGTGGCATCATACCCAAGAAGACTGGAAGCTGTACTCGCTGCCAAAGCTGCTTCAACAAAGTCCTAAGTAAAAGGTCTAAATACTTAAGTCAATGCAAGATTTTATTTTTTCCTATTAAATTAATTAGCAAAGATTTTGAACATTAAGTGGGGAAAAACATGAATATTTTTTTTAAAATACCCTAATATAACAAAATGTGAAAAAGTCTGAAGACTTTCCGAATACACTGTAGGCGACATGCAAGACACTGAAACATACTTATGTGGATGGCTGTACTAGTTGCATAGGGGTACTTTTACACTAGTGTTTGTTTTCCGGTATGGAGTTCCATCCTAGGGGCTCAATACCGGAAAAAAATGATCAGTTTTATCCTAATGCATTCTGAATGGAGAGAAAATAACCGCAGCATGCTGCAGTTTTCTCTCCGGTCAAAAATACTGAACACTTGCCGGAATGCTGGAACCAGCATAAATTTACATTGAAGTGTATTAGTGCCGGCTCCGGCCTTCAGTGTTCCGGCAAAACGGATCCAGCATTCCGGTCTGCGCATGCGCAGACCTTTGAAAATGCTGAAAAAAATTATACCGGATCCGTTTTTCCGGATGACACCGGAGAGACTGATCCGGTATTGCCATATATTTGTCAGACAGATCCGGCTCTGTCTGACAAATGCCATCAGTTTGCGTCGGTATTGCTGGATTGGGCAGGCAGTTCCGGCGACGAAACTGCCTGCCGGAATCCTCGGCCGCGAGTGTGAAAGTACCCTAAGTGAGGAAAATAAGTTTTACTGTGTCATGCCACAATGCTAAATGTCCGCTAGGCAT
Organism: Bufo gargarizans; assembly: GCF_014858855.1. Taxonomy (NCBI): domain Eukaryota; kingdom Metazoa; phylum Chordata; class Amphibia; order Anura; family Bufonidae; genus Bufo; species Bufo gargarizans. The sequence goes on along the minus strand of NC_058081.1, from coordinate 229,601,864 downwards.
TTCCTAGCTGAAGTTATTCCCCTTTGCTCTAGCTTCCATCCACGCATATATCATGAAGTACTTGCTTACAGTGCCAAATACCATATTTTTTGCTTTAGGAGGAAAATAAATACTTCTTATAAAGTGGGAGGGGGGGGGGGGACTGTCAGTACGTCTAATAAAGTGAATACTAGTGAGCACTTCCAGTATGAAAACACTCATTAGTATGCAGGAGGTGCTGTGTGTGTGTGTGTGTGTGTCGCGCTGCTAGCGCTTGCTGTGTTCACTGCTCCCTGGTCTTCTCTGGGCGTTGTGCGGTCCTGACTGCGTACAGCAGGGCTGGCCAACCTGTGGCTCTCCAGCTGTTGTAAAACTACAACTCCCACCATGCCCTGCTGTAGGCTGATACCTGTAGGGACACTGAGCATGCTGGGAGTTGTAGTTTTACAACAGCTGGAGAGCCACAGGTTGGCCATCCCTGGCGTACAGCATCAGGACTTTGAGTACACTATGACCTGACGCTGTGTGTCATTAGGTCAGCACGGGCCTGGAAGAGAACAGGGAGAGGTGAGTGCAGGAAGAGTGTCTGGATGTGCAGAGTGGTGGCGCTGTCAAGAGCATTGGAGGTAAGTTCACGTAGGTATTGTTGGGCTGATTATAGGGGTCTGATCTAAAGTTCGATGACGATTGGAGGTATCTGAGGTCTGATGAAAATGTATTTTTTTTTTTTTCCTCCTCTGAAACCTAGGTGCGTCTTGTAAAGCAAAAAATATGGTATAAGTGGCAGATGTCAACGAGTGGTTAAAGATATGGCAAAGCATACTTTATTTTTGGGTTTGTGATAAACGCAGTACACTAGTAATATTGGTATGCATGCAGTGTCCTAGAAAAAGCTGGATTTAGTCATCTGCATATATGTATTTGTATTTTAGGAAAGAGACAAGGTGATGCCTCTCATCATTCAGGGCTTCAAGGATGCTGCAGAAGAAGCTGGGACTTCTGTTACGGGAGGCCAGACCGTATTAAATCCTTGGGTAGTTCTAGGAGGAGTTGCCACAACTGTATGTCAGCCTAATGAGTTCATCATGTGAGTTGCTAAATGTATGAAATTACAAGGCTGTACATTCAGTACCCTGTGCCAAGATTAAGTCTGCTATTGGAATGTTATTTATACAGCCACATCAAATTCCAAACCTTTGTACACAGAACATATTCACTCACATCAGTTCTTGCTTTTTAATGGTAGAATTTTTGTATGATCCCTAAACAAGGGATCTAACCATGTTGTCTGCAATGCTCCAAATCTTAAAATTTATTCTAGGGGCAAAAGAATGAGAAGACATGACTATTGGTGGTATTTGAGTCTTCCTCTGACCCCAGATGGTAGAAGACTCCTTTTATTAGCAAAAACCTGGGTGTCGCCCTTACAGCTTAAAAATACAAAGAGCCAATGGGCTTGAGACATGTGTTTGAACAAAGTGATGTATATCTCCATAGTGTCTATCCCCATGCATGTGTACGCAATGTGGATACTCTAGCATGGAAAAACTAAAGCAAAGGAATTCCTTTGTCTAGATACATGACGTCCCCTCTGTAGCCATCTCGCTTTCATACCAAATATTGCAACTCGGGTATATCCAAGATTTAAATATGTTTACTGCTATATCAGGACGCATGATCATTTCTCTATCTGATGATTTATTACTGATTTCGGTGGCAGATTCATTAAGAATCGTCACGTGGCTGCCACACTATATTTTTTCTTTTTTTCACCGTGTTGGATTTTTCCTGTTCCCTTTTCAGCACTGAAATCCTGAGTTTCAATCCAACCAAGGGCAACATTTGCATAGTTTGTATTTTCTCCTCATAATTTTGTGGTTTTCACCCAGGTAGTCTTCCACAGTTAATAAACGTCCTATAAGATTAACCTTGGGGTCCATTCTCACATCCGTATTTTTGGACGCTTGCAAAACGGATGCGGACCCATTCATTTCAATGGGGCATCAAAAGATGCGAACAGCACACAGTGTGCTGTCCACCTCAGTAGTTCCATTCTGCAGCCCTACAAAAAGATAAAGTATGTCCTATTCTGGTCCGCAATCGCAGACCAGAATAGGCATGGCTGGTATCCATGTTTTGCGGATCCGCAATTTGCAGACTGAAAAACACTTACGGACGTCTGAATGGACCCTTAGGCTAATTTCACATCACATATGTAGTACAGCCTTCCAGCAACATTTATTAATTTATTTTTCTGGCTGAATCATGGCTTCTTTGCTGGGTAGAGGCTGGATCTCCACTGTTACCCCCATTAGAGTTAATGGGGTTGGTGGTTATTCCGGTACCGTCTGGCAGTGCCGGATCCAGAGAGTTGGAGAGTTTTCCTTGTAGTTACTTTATAAACTACATGCTAAAATGGTAATTTTATGGGGGGGAAAAAACATGCATTTCCTGAAGGAAATATAAGGTATATAGATGCGAGAGGCAAAGGAAAAAATAATAATAATTTATGTGCAAATACAACAGTTATTTACAGGCTTATAGTATTCCGGTTACATTAAGTTATCCCCTATCCATAGGATAGGGGATAACTATTAGAGCGGTGGGGATCCTACCACTAGGACCCCCAGTGATCATGAGAACAGGGGTCCAGTACCCCCTACAGCCCCCTGAAATAAACGAAGCGGCCAGTTGGGCATCCGTGCGGCCGCTCTATTCATTTCTATGTGAATTCTGGAGACAGGTGAGAGCTGTACTCGGCTAGCCCTGAAACTTCCATAGAGATTATGGAGTTGCACGCCTGACTGGCTGCTCCATTCACTTCAGGGGAGTGCAGTGGATACGGTGTCCCTCTTCTCATGATCGGTGGGGTTCCTAGCGGTAAGGCCCCCCAACGATCTAATAGTTATCCCCTGTCCTGTGGATTGGGGATAACTTATTGTAACCGGGATACCCCTTTTAATAAGCCTTCCTCTGGATCAACTTGCAGGATGACAGGCCCAACTAGATGGACAAATGTCTTTATTTCGGCTTTATGTACTATGTTACTATGTAAATCAAAGCCACTTTTGGACTTTCTTTTTTTTTTTTTCTTTGCCTCTCATCTTCTTAGCATCTACAGTATATACCTTATATCTAATAGTTAACTTAATGTAACTGGAATATCCCTTTTTAAATGTAAGTGCTTTGCTTACATCTGGTTGTTCATACGTGGAATTTGCATCCTCCTATTGCTTCACCTAATGAAGCTGAGGTCAGCAATGTAGTTAGATGTTGTACACAGAGGCGGTTATATAATGTTGTGTAATCTGTTCATCATTTGTATTACCAGCGCTTGGCTTTTTGTAGAGAAGAAATTGTTCCTTTACCTTTTTACCTTTTGTATCTGTTTCAGATATACATCGGACTTTACAAGTCTACACTAGTTACAAAATAGACAATGAGGGACCTTTATCAAGACTGGCGCATCCATGCACAAGTCTTGATCACCCTGCACTGGTGTGAGATGCACCTAACTTATTAAGACGCAGATGCCTAAATCAGACGCATCTCTGTCCTGCCATGTGCCTGCCAGAAACTGAAGTCTACCCCAGCTACTATAACTTTTGCCTCTTCTTGCGAAAGTTATAGTAAATGTGGCAGGCGGTGCAAATTATAGCACACGTACCACGTGTGCCATAATATGTGACTTTTATGTTGTGGCATAAAAAAAAAAAAAAAAAAAGTCCCTCAATATGTTGACTCTGTGTGAAGTTTTTATCACTCAAGTAAAATAAGAGTCTTCAGTGACTAGCAAAAATAAGTGGTGATGTTACATAGCAAGCTTCTGAGACAGCGTGGGTCTCTTCCTCGGGCATAGTATAATAGGGATAAGCGAATCGACTTCGGATGAAACATGCAAAGTCAATTTGAATAATACTTTGAATACTGTACGGTATTAGAATCTATTGGCTCCTATGAGCCGAAGTTATTACTGCTAAGTCTTGCAGGACTTTGCATAATAACTTCATAAATCACATTTCTACTGTAAAAAATAAATAAATTCCGAACTCTGGTTCGGTTCCAAGGTACCACTTGGAACCGAACCAGAGTTCGGGAAATTATTATTTTTTTTACAGTAGAAATTGATTTATGAAGTTATTATGTGAAGTCTTGCAAGACTTAGCAGTAATAACTTCGGCTCATAGAAGCCAATTAATTCTAATACTGTACGAAGCGCTCACCCCTTACAGTATTCAAACTAAGTGTTATGCAAATCTACTTCAGATGTTTCATCTGAAGTCGATTCGCTCATCCCTAATGATAAACATATATACATACACAAAAGAGAAGAGCTGTGATGTAGTTAAAAACCACAGAATAACAAAATGAGCTTGGAGAGTGAGTTCTTAAAGGGATCTTCCAGGATTTTGTAATTGATGGCCTATTCTCGGGATAGACATCCATATCTGGTTGGCAGGGGCCTCACATCATGCACCCCTGGTGATCAGCTATTTCAGTGTAGCTCCTGTGCTGGAAATGCAGTGTTCAGCGACCCATCTCTAGTAGCTATAACCTGTAATATTAGACTCCAGAAATACATCCAGGCCCCTCTTGAATTCCTTTATTGTACTCACCATCACCACCTCCTCAGGCAGAGAGTTGTATAGTCTCACTGCTCTTACCGTAAAGAATTCTCTTCTATGTTTGTGTACGAACCTTCTTTCCTCCAGACGCAGAGGATGTCCCCTCATCACAGTCACAATGCTGGGGATAAATAGATGATGGGAGAGCTCTCTGTACTGACCCCTGATATATTTATACATAGTAATTAGATCTCGCCTCAGTTGTCTTTTTTTTCCCTAAAGTGAATAACTCTAATTTTGATAATCTTTTAGGATAATGTAGCCCCCCCCATTCCAGTTATTACTTTAGTTGCCCTCCTCTGAACCCTCTCCAGCTCTGCTATGTCTGCCTTGTTCACAGGAGCCCAGAACTGTACTCCATGTGTAGTCTGACTAGTGATTTGTAAAGTGTCAGGACTATGTTCTCATCATGGGCATCTATGTCCCTTTGGATGCAACCCATTATCTTATTGGCCTTGGAAGCAGCTGCCTGACACTGGTTTTTACAGCTTAGTTTGCTGTTCACTAACATTCCTAGGTCCTTTTCCATGTCAGTGTTACCCAGTGTTTTACCATTTAGTATGTACGGGTGACTTGCATTATTCCTTCCCATGGGCATAACCTGAAATTTGTCAGTGTTGAACCTTCTGCCCAAGCCACTAATCTATCGAGATCAATCTGTAGTAGTATACTGTCCTCTTCCGTATTAATTACTTTACACAGTTTAGTGTTATCTGCAAAAATTGATATTTTACTGTGCAAGCCTTCTACAAGATCATTAATAAATATATTGAAGAGATTAGGGCCCAATACTGACCCCTTAGGTACTCCGCTAGTGACAGTCACCTAATCTGAGTGTGTACCATTAATAACCACCCTCTGTTTTCTATTATTGAGCCAGTTACTTACCCACACACAGACATTTTCTCCCAGTCCAAGCATTCTCATTTTATATACTAACCTTTCATGCTGTACAGTGTCAAATACTTTGGAGAAGTCTACATATACGACGGCATCTCTTAGAAAACCTTCAAACAGTTTATCCCCGACAGATGTTAAACTTACCGGCCTATAGTTTCCGGGCTCTGTTTTTGGTCCTTTTTTTAATATTGGCACCACATTTGCTATGCACCAATCCTGTGGAACACTCCCTGTCAGTATAGAGTCCTTAAATATCAGAAATAAGGGTCTGGTTATGACATTACTTAATTCTCTTAGGATACGGGGGTGTATGCCATCTGGTCCTGGCGATTTGTCTATTTTAATCTTTTTAAGACGCCGCTGTACTACTTCTTTCTGGGTCAGACAGGGCACTTTTTAATAGGGAATTTACTTTTACATTCTGCATTTCATCTGACAGTTTATTTTCCTCAGTAAATACAGATACCAGCTGTTAATTAGCTTACAGATATGCAGTGTGAAAGATATATTGTCTCCAAATTAATGTTAGTTTAAAGACCTGATGCCCCTTCTATTCCTTGAGGAGATTCTTTACATCTTGTAACATGTCCTAAATCCTTTGGACAAAATGAGCCCTGTGTTCAGTGTGTCAATGTGTTTCACAATGCAATATTCCCAAATTCATTTGTCAACCTGTAATGATCACAGACGGGACAAAGCAGGATTAGAAGATTACAGGGACATTCACATGTCCTTCATCTAATGTGAACCTGATATTGCGCATTTCACTGTTCACCTCTGCACCTTTGGAAATCAGCTGTGCGCACCTACACAGCAGCACAGCAACAGTGAATCAGGGAGTGGTTTTCCAGCCAGTAATACTTACCTCTAAGTCCCCCATCTGGTCTTTCCTTCCTGGTCCCTCTCTATACAGAAAGGGTGACCACTTGATCAATCCCCTGACTGAAGTTTGTCACCACAGCAGCCATTGACTAAGTGCTCCTGTTTCCTGTGTAGTGATATAAAATAGAAAACTGTGGGGATCCCAAGAAGCATCAGAGTGGGATGAGTGAGGAATGACTTGGAAATTGCATTGTACTTAGATATGGCAGATACATTTATATGTGAGGCATACTCTTTCTGCTCTTGTATCCACACAGGCCAGACAATGCAGTACCAGGAGATGTCCTTGTATTGACCAAGCCTTTGGGGACCCAAGTTGCAGTAGCAGTTCATCAATGGCTAGATATTGTAAGTAAGCTTCTGTGCATCCTCATGATAATAGGAAATGATAATTCTAAGTATTTTTGTGGTCCAACAGCCATGAGAAGGTTGTCTTAAATTGGTTGTTTGCCAGAGAGCTGTCAGGTTTCTGATCCTGAACCACATGGACATCCATTAAATGCTATCGTTAACAAAAATAGCTTATAATGTACTGCAACATGGTGATATTCCATTATGAAATTTACACTACACGACCAGTAATTTCAGGGAATTATCATAGTTAAAAGTTTCAAGTCCTTTGAAACCTCCACGTTAATTTGGCATATAGAAATATATATACTGCTCGAGAAAGGTCCCATTGAGAGGACTGAAACATGGCTGCTATTTAGTGAATTAACACTTTTTTTGTTTGGGAAGTGCCGTGGAGTTCGTTCTCTACATATGTGTAGAGAGCAAACTCCACAGCACTTCCCCCAAAAAATTTAGTTTATTCACCAAATAGCAGCAACGTTTCAGTCCTCTCAATGGGACCTTTCTCAAGCAGTGTGTGTGTGTGGAGATATGTATAGATATACAGTACAAACCAAAAGTTTGGACACACCTTCTCATTCAAAGAGTTTTCTTTATTTTCATGACTATGAAAATTGTAGATTCACACTGAAGGCATCAAAACTATGAATTAACACATGTGGAATTTATATACATAACAAACAAGTGTGAAACAACTAAAAATATGTCATATTCTAGGTTCTTCAAGGTAGCCACCTTTTGCTTTGATTACTGCTTTGCACACTCTTGGCATTCTCTTGATGAGCTTCAAGAGGTAGTCACCTGAAATGGTTTTCACTTTTACAGGTGTGCCCTGTCAGGTTTAATAAGTGGGATTTCTTGCCTTATAAATGGGGTTGGGACCATCAGTTGCGTTGTGGAGAAGTCAGGTGGATACACAGCTGATAGTCCTACTGAATAGACTGTTAGAATTTGTATTATGGCAAGAAAAAAGCAGCTAAGTAAAGAAAAACTAGTGGCCATCATCACTTTAAGAAATGAAGGTCAGTCAGTCCGAAAAATTGGGAAAACTTTGAAAGTGTCCCCAAGTGCAGTCACAAAAACTATCAAGCGCTACAAAGAAACTGGCTCACATGCGGACCGCCCCAGGAAAGGAAGACCAAGAGTCACCTCTGCTGCGGAGGATAAGTTAATCCGAGTCACCAGCCTCAGAAATCGCAGGTTAACAGCAGCTCAGGTTAGAGACCAGGTCAATGCCACACAGAGTTCTAGCAGCAGACACATCTCTAGAACAACTGTTAAGAGGAGACTGTGTGAATCAGGCCTTCATGGTAGAATATCTGCTAGGAAACTGCTAAGGACAGGCAACAAGCAGAAGAGACTTGTTTGGGCTAAAGAACACAAGGAATGGACATTAGACCAGTGGACATCTGTGCTAATCTGTGCAAATTTGAGATCTTTGGTTCCAACCACCATGTCTTTGTGCGACGCAGAAAAGGTGAATGGATGGACTCTACATGCCTGGTTCCCACCGTGAAGCATGGAGGAGGAGGTGTGATGGTGCGGGGGTGCTTTGCTGGTGACACTGTTGGGGATTTATTCAAAATTGAAGGCATACTGAACCAGCATGGCTACCACAGCACCTTTCAGCGGCATGCTATTCCATCCGGTTTGCGTTTAGTTGGACCATCATTTATTTTTCAACAGGACAATGACCCCAAACACACCTCCAGGCTGTGTAAGGGCTATTTGACCATGAAGGAGAGTGATGGGGTGCTGCGCCACAACAGTCACCGGACCTGGACCCAATCGAGATGGTTTGGGGTTAGCTGGACCGCAGAGTGAAGGCAAAAGGGCCAACAAGTGCTAAGCACCTCTGGGAACTCCTTCAAGACTGTTGGAAGACCATTTCAGGTAACTACCTCTTGAAGCTCATCAAGATAATGCAAGGAGTGTGCAAAGCAGTAATCAAAGCAAAATGTGGCTACTTTGAAGAACCTAGAATATGACATATTTTCAGTTGTTTCACACTTTTTTGTTATGTATATAATTCCACATGTGTTAATTCATAGTTTTGATGCCTTCAGTGTGAATCTACAATTTTCATAGTCATGAAAATAAAGAAAACTCTTTGAATGAGAAGGTGTGTCCAAACTTTTGGTCTGTACTGTATGTAGATATAGATATATCTATATGTATGTAGCAATAGCCTCTGTAGACGGTGAAAAAAACAAGTGTATTTATTCACACATGTCACTGCAATGTTTCAGTCCACTCACTGAATTTTTCTGAAGCCACGTGAATTATAAAGTGCAAGTGCATATATTTATATATCTCTCTTAATTAGTGACCAATATATAAACAATCCATGATTTACCTATAGTGTCAACATGATTCTATTCAAATATAATTCATATATGTACATTTATGTGTATAAATCCAATAAAGTGCAAAAGTGCCTATGTGTAAACATAAAAATTTGCTTGGCCATCAAGGCAATATCAACAATATGTAAACCTGTATGTCCAGGGAGGGAATCATGGTCATAAAAAAAACTGTCAGATAATCACCATCTCTGTACATATAGATCAACGTGAAAACCGTGCCAAGACCAGCGACCGGAGGCAGAGCCAGAGCCATCACTGTACAAAATTAAGGGCTTTACATAAATTGACTAAGACCTCAGATCAGGCCAGCAATCGGACATCCAATGTTAATGAGACCTCATCGGACCCCCAATGTTAATAAGACCCTCAATCAGACCTCAGATCAGACCCCCAATGTTAATAAGGCCCCAGTAAGACCTCAGATCAGCCGCCCCATGCCATCTATTAGTCTCCATTATGAACCCCCATGCCATTTGTCAGCCCCAGTGCCATTTATTAGCCCCCATGCCACAGATCAAATAAAATAAAATAAAAACACTTACCCCTCCTGCTCCTGGCCGTCGCCACTCCTTACCACCAGTGTGCTCTGTCTTCTTCCTGCTGCGGCTGTGCGGTGACCCGATGCGCACAGCGTGAGGTCACAGAGCGCCCTCGCACAGCAGAGGACCAGGAAGCAGTGAGTACATGGCCTTCGCAGCTTCCCGGTCCTTCGGTACTAATAAGTGCTTCCATAATGCTCATTAGTATTCGCTTTATAAGACGCAGGGCCATTCTCTCCATCCCCCCGAGGAGTGCGTATCATAAAGTGAAAAATACGGTGTGTGTATATATAAATGAAAAAATTCCACAGCACTTCCAAAGCGTAAAAAGGTAGAAAAGGCTTTATTCACCAGACCTGCGACGTTTCGATCCTCTTTCTGGGATCTTTCTCAAGCAGTGATCTTTCTCAAGAAGTCACTGCTTGAGAAAGTAAGCCCTGGCTGCTATGGTAAGCTCCCTGCTGCTGTGTGCATTATGCACAGGGGTGCAGGGAGAGTTTGAGGTCCTATTCTCCCTAATAGACATCTATTAGGGTGAATAGGACAAGGGATTGAAAGATCTAGTCCCTAAGGGCAATAGTTATTAATATTTTTTATTTAAGTATAAATCGCCTTCTTTCCCAATTTTACATGTAAAATATATAAACAATAAATAAACATATTACATATCGCCATGTCTAATATAAATAAAAAATTTCTATGCAGTGAACGCCATAACATAAAAAATAAATAAATTAAAACCGCACAATTCGCTATTTTTATTTTTGTCACCTTGCCCCCCCCCCCCCCCCCCCCCCCAAAAAAAATAGGATAGAACTGTTCAATTATGGGATGGACGTTCCATAAAATGCGGAATGCACGCAGCATTTATGGTGGTTTTATTTTTTTCTTGCATGGTATAGAGTATCGCAATGCTTTTTTATGGTATCGAAACCGAATCAAAATTTTGGTAACAAAACCACCCTATTAAACACTATTGAGTTACCACAGGAGGCGATATTGGCCTCCTTTTGATATTGTATCTTTGTACACCTCTATTAATCATACTAGGGGCCTACAGGCTATAGAATGTGCTTTAGATCAGTCTTCATAGTCTGACTATTTATATTGGAACTTCTTCAATTGACTTTGACCTGTAATTACGTCTCTTTTCAGGGGGAAGTTTTATTTGCAGCGGGTGGGCACGGCAATGGGATCTAATGTCACACCCACCTATGCAAATATTTGTGTGTTCCCTTGAGGACAAGTACGGCTGTGTATCTCCCCAGTACAGACTTGTTCTGTGGTGGTGGAGATTCATAGATGATATTTTTCTTATTTGGACTGGAACGTTTGATTTATTGACAGTTACATCATTACTTGAACTCTATTGACGATTAGATTGAATTCACTTTGACAACTTCTGAGGAGCGTATTCAATTTCTTGAGACACAAGTGTGTGTGTGTGTGTGTGTATATATATATATATATATATATATATATACGAAAACGGACAGCAACTCCAAGTAGTACAAAAAATGATAATTTATTGGGCCACAGTGGCACAGAGGCGACGTTTCGGCTCAAAATCCAGAGCCTTTCTCAAGCATCAAAACACAAAGGTGAGTGCACATATAAATAGGTGTACACAATTATAACATTATAATCAATTAAGTTTCACAATTAATATCAAAGTAACAAATACATCAATAAATAGTGTTACAAAAAATGATAACATACAGGGATAAGTCCAATAATACATAATTGTGAATGTGATTCATAATAAATACATGGAAAGAAATATAATTCATAATATAAACATAAGTGGCTCCAATGTAAATCATCTGTTTCACATCTTCTTTAATAATCTATAATTAAAAACAAGGAGGTGCCAGAGAGATAAGGGTGACGTACCACAGAGTTCGCTTGTATCCACATCCCGACAATGGCCACACTTGGCGTCTAGCTGAATGAAGTGCGCAGGCGCCAGTATCCGTCCCTACAGAATCGCGTCATGTTACGTCCTGCTGCGGCGCGCCCGCATCATACCTTACGTCATCAACTGCACGCCACTAGCTCCACTTCAGTGCGCATGCTCAAAGCGTTCTATGCCACGCCATATTTGGTTCTGGACGGGTTGCCCATAGTTCCTGAATCTATACTTGGGATGGCTAACAGGAGGCAAGAATAAGAGAACCATAACCCTCTGTTAGGGGATCATGGTAATCCCATGTTGGGCATGCATTATGGTCCCGACCGACACCTCAGTATCGGTCGCGTACCAAGTGCCGCCCCCATCTTGTCACCCATAGCCACTCAATAAGGGTTCTCCTTAGTGTTACATATTCTTAAAAGAAACAGGTATGTACAGTATGTCGGAACATGATCCGACCCCAACACGCAATCCAATCCAGATAAGACCAAATATGTGGATATCATCGGACGTGGAATACAGCACACTTCCATGTGGAAAAACGACACCCAGACTTCATAGCTCCTTTTTCTCTAATATTCATTAATCATCTGCAATATAATGATAATGACAATTAATAATGTTCAATTGAGAAAGAACAAAATCAAGTTAAATCTCATAATAACCTTTGTATAGGATCGCCACCTACAGTCAGGTGAAAGACATATAACAAATGACACAAGATCTGCCAGGGGCAAACCACCTCTTCAAGTACATACCCCCTAAATTAAAATCTACATTGAGACCATTTGGCCTTAAGGTGTTTAACCTGTGTATCCACAGTAATTCTCTTCTTTTTAATAATAAATTCCTATTGCCCCCCCGTCTGGGCATGGGAATGTGATCTATAATCCAGCATTTTAGTTGGTATTCTGTATGATCCATCTCAACAAAATGTTTAGGGATAGGTAGATCCCGACGTTTTTTTCTTATGGTGGAGCGGTGATTGTTTAATCTGGTTTTCAGATCGGTGGAAGTCTCACCTATATACAGTAAATTACACGGGCAACTCAAAATATAAATCACATAATTAGAGCTACAGGTGAGATAAAAAGGAATAGGGTATCTCACATTGGTCACCGGGTGTATAAAGGTTTATATGATGGTACTTTGCATTCTGATTCGAATATTAACCCCTTAAGGACCGGGCTCATTTTCACCTTAAGGACCAGGCCATTTTTTGCTAATCTGACCAGTGTCACTTTGTGTGAATAACTTTAAAACGCTTTTACTTATCCAGGCCATTTTGGGATTTTTTTTTATCACATATTGTACTTCATGACACTGGTAAAATGGAGTAAAAACTAAAATAGTTTCAATTTCTCTACTTCTATAATACATAGTAATACCTCCAAAAATAGTTATTAATTTGCATTCCCCATATGTCTACTTCATGTTTGGATGAGTTTGGGAATGATATTTTATTTTTTGGGGACGTTAGAAGTTTAGAAGCAAATCTTGAAATCTTTCAGAAATTTTCCAAAACCCACTTTTTAAGGACCAGTTCAGGTCTGAAGTCACTTTTTGAATACCCCTCAAGGTATTCAAAACTGATTTTACAAACGTTAACCCTTTAGGTGTTCCACAAATGGAGATTAAATTTCTGAATTTCAATTTTTTGGCAAATTTTCAATTTTTTGCAGTAACATGGCAAGGGTTAACAGCCAAACAAAACTCAATATTTATTGCCCTGATTCTGTAGTTTATAGAAACACCCCATATGTGGTCGTAAACTACTCTACGGGCACACGCAGGGCGCAGAAAGAAAAGGAACACCATATGGTTTCTCGAAGGCAGATTTTGCTGGACTGGTTTATTTATACCATGCCCCATTTGAAGCCCCGCTGATGCACCACTAGGGTAGAAACTCCCCAAAAAGTGACCCCATTTTGGAAACTACGGGATAAGGTGGCAGTTTTGTTGGGACTATTTTAGGGTACATATGATTTTTGGTTGCTCTATATTACATTTTTGTGAGGCAAGGTTACAAAAAAATGAAATTCTGAAATATAATCTCCATTTGCCAGTAACTCTTGTGGAAGGGTTAACAAAGTGTTTGTTTGCAAATTCAATTTTGAATACCTTGAGGGGTGTATTTTCTTATATTGAGTCACTTTTATGGAGTTTCTACTCTAGGGGTGCATCAGGGAGGGCTTCAAATGGGACATGTTGTATATAAACCAGTCCAGCATAATCTGCCTTCCAGAAACCATATGGCGTTCCTTTCCTTCTGTGCCCTGCCGTTTGGCCATACAGCATTTTACGACCACATATGGGGTGTTTCTGAAAACTACAGAATCGGGGCAATAAATATAGAGTTTTGTTTCACTGTTAACCCCTTGCTTTGTTAATGGAATAAATGGATTAAAATTGAAAATTTGACAAAAAAAAGCTGTTTTTTTTAAATACAGTGTTCATTTGAAGGGTTAGGTCATGTGTTATTTTTATAGAGCAGATTCTTACGAACGTGGCAATGCCTAATATGTGTACTTTTTTTTAAATTTATTTAGGTTTTACACTATAATATCCTTTTTAAACCAAAAAAAATAATAATTTTAGTATCTCCATAGTCTGAGTCTCATTTTTTTAAAGTTTATTGGATTTATACACATGAATGTACATATATGAATTATATTTCAATAGAATCATGTTGACACTATATGTAAATCATGGATTGTTTATATTGGTCACTAATTAAGGGATATTTTTATATTACAAGAATGGCTGTGTTCACATCTGTTAGTGCAGCATGCTACGCTATTTTGACTGGTAAAATGACTCGCACCATGATGGAAACCTGACTGACCCCATTGTAGTCAAAAGGGCGCACTGGATGCTTTTGGTGCCCATTTTGTGACTGATATGATACTGCCATTCCTTTCATTTTTCTGCTCCTATAACAGAATAGAAAAACGTAGATAATAGTGCAGATGTGAACCCAGCCTAAAAGTCTATTCTACTATTTGCTGTTCTATGCTGATGACAACTGAAACACTGGGTAATATTGTCTGCAATGTGGTGAACTACACATGTATTAGGGATGTGTCTTAGGCTACTTTCACACTTGCGTTCAGAGCGGATCCGTCTGAGACGGATCCGCTCATATAATGCAGACGGTGGCTCCGTTCAGTACGGATCCATCCGCATTATATTGTTAAAAATTTTCTAAGTGTGAAAGTAGCCTCAGACGGATCCGTCCAGACTTTCAATGTAAAGTCAATGGGGGACGGATCCGTTTGAAGATTGAGCCATAGTGTGTCATCTTCAAACGGATCCGTCCCCATTGACTTACATTGTAAGTCTGGACAGATCCGCACAGCCAGGCGGACACCTGAACGCTGCAAGCAGCGTTCAGGTGTCCGCCTGCTGAGCGGAGTGGAGGCTGAACGCTGCCAGACTGATGCATTCTGAGCGGATCCGCATCCACTCAGAATGCATTAGGGCAGTACGGATGCGTTCGGGGCCGCTTGTGAGCCCCTTCGAACGGAGCTCACAAGCGGACACCCGAACGCAAGTGTGAAAGTAGCCTTATTGTACTTTAATTTTCAAATTATGTATTTGTTTTCTGAATCACCATCAGCCAGAAAAATGGAATAAAATAAAACTGGTCGTCACCCAAGAAGATGTGGAGTTGGCATATCAGGAGGCGATGATGAACATGGCGCGGTTAAACCGAACGGGTAACTGCGTATTATAAGTTTTCTCAAATGTTGGTTTTCTTATTTTTTCTAAGCAATTCTTTACACTGATCACAGAGAACCTGGGAACCCTAACAAAAAGTAAGGAGGAAAAAAAAAAAAAAAAGCTTTTATTGGTATACTTCATGAGCGTTTAAAAAAAAAACCTGGATAACAAATAGTGAACAGGGTAAAGGCGCTATAAGCATTCGATTATTGCTGACTGATCCTAGTAATTTCGATGGGGCCAGATGTCCATGTAATCTATATGAAGACCTCCTGACTCTCTTCCTGACCGCAGATGCCAGTGGGGAAAGGATTTTTCTTAACCCGATAATTTAATGGTGCCTAGTGCTGGGCTTTAATCCAGAGTGTAGCTGTATGGCGCTGGATTAGAGCTCCTGCTACCTTCATTCTAGCTGGAGCAGGTCGGGTCCCCAGCTGTCAGCCGGGACCCTGAAGAGGAGACTGAAGTAGTTTCTTACCACTTCTGCCTTCTTTCTTCAATAAATAGCTTCCTCTATTGAACCCAGCGATCACATGATTATAGCTGATCTGCAGGGCCTAAGAAGACCCTCATAATCATAAACACCCCCCCCCCCCCCCCAAAGGATTGTTTCCTCTGTAAATGGGGCTCATTTGGATGCCCTAATTACAGTGGAAAAGTGCAAAATAAAATGGTCAGTGTCTCTCCAAGGTCTTTTACTGACTTTGGGGGGAATATTATGTGGCAAAAATATATTTAACAAATAAAAATATCATTAAAAGAAAATGCTGTAATGCCCATGTCAACTGAAATGGTCACCATAGCTGCCTCCATTCACGCAAGATTATGCATATTATATCAAGAAGGCCAACCCCAAATAGGGAATATATATGTATATTTTTAAAATTAACAATCTATAGTTTGAAAAAACTGAAAAAAATATTTGCTGTTTTCTCCAAATAAAAGTAAAAAAAAAATAATAATCCCTATATGTCATGTAAAAATCTTCCCAAAATTATTTTGGTAGTGCAACAAAGAACAAAGGTAGGGTAATTAAACTACCGCGTGCGCTAAATCACAAATGGTGATCCGGACTCAGCAGCAGCACAAATGCATGTATTACTGCATAGTCCAAGATTGTGGTGACAGATTGCCTTTAATTCCTTAAGGACTCAGCCCTATTTCACCTTAAGGATTTGGCCATTTTTTGCAAATCTGACCACTGTCACTGTAAGTGCTGATAACTTTAAAATGCTTTTACTTACCCAGGCCGTTCTAAGATTGTTTTTTCGTCACATATTGTACTTCATGACACTGCTAAAATTGGGTCAAAAAAGAAAAAAATTTTGCATTAGAAAAATACCAAAATTACCAAAAATTTGGAAAAATTTGCAAATTTCAAAGTTTCAGTTTCTCTACTTCTGTAATGCATAGTAATACCCCCCAAAATTGTGATGACTTATCATTCCCAAAATGATACAAACATGAAGTAGACATATGGGGAATGTAATTTTATTTTTTGGGGATGTTACATAGCTTAGAAGTTTAGAAGCAAATTTTGAAATTTTTCAGAAATTTTCCAAATCCCACTTTTTATGGACCAGTTCAGGTCTAAAGTCACTTTGTGAGGCTTATGTAATAGAAACCACCCCATTTTAGAAACTACACCCCTCAAGGTATTCAAAACTGGTTTTACAAACTTTGTTAACCCTTTAGGTCTTCCACAAGACTTCATGGCAAATGGACATAAAATTTAAGAATTTTTTCCAGGAACAAAGCAAGGGTTAACTGCCAAACAAAACCCAATATGGGTTGCCCTGATTCTGTAGTGTGCAGACACACCACATATGTGGTCGTAAACTACTGTTTGGCCAAACGGGAGGACATAGAAGGAGGGGAACGCCATATGGTTTTTGCAAGGACTGGTTTTGTTTATGCCATGTCCCATTTCAAGCCCCCCCCCCCCCCCCCGTTGCACCCCTAGAATAGAAATTTCAAAAAAGTGACTCCATCTAAGAAAGTACACCCCTTAAGGTATTCAAAACTGGGTTTACAAACTTTGTTAACCCTTTAAGTGTTCCACAAGAGTTAATGGCAGATGGAGAAACAATTTTGAAATTTAAATTTTTGGGAAAATTTTCCATTTTAACCAATTTTTTCCAGTAAAACTCAATATGGGTTGCCCTGATTCTGTAGTTTGCAGAAACACCCCATATGTGGTCGTAAACTACTATTTGGCTAAACGGCAGGACATAGAAGAAGGGGAACGCAAAATGGTGTAAATAAACCAGTCCAGCAAAATCTGCCTTCCAAAAACCATGTACCCTTTCAAGCCCCCTGATGCATCCCTAGAGTAGAAACTCCATAAAAGTGACCCCATCTAGGAAACTACGGGATAAGGTGGTTGTTGTTGTTTTGGGACTATTTTAGGGTACATATGATTTTTGGTTGCTCTATATTACACTTTTTTGAGGCAAGGTAACAAAAAATTTAAATTCTAAAATAGTTTCTACATTCGCTATTTAGTTTTGTGGAACACCTAAAGGGTTAACAAAGTTTGTAAAGTAACTTTTGAATACCTTGAGGGGTGTAGTTTCTTAGATGGGGTCACTTTTTGGGAGTTTCTAGTCTAGGCTACATCAGGGGAGCTTCTAATGGGACATGGTGTAAATAAACCAGTCCATCAAAATCTGCCTTCCAAAAACCATATGGAGTTCCCTTCGTTCTATGCCCTGCCGTGTGGCTATATAGCCATTTACGACCACATATGGGGTGTTTCTGCAAACTACAGAATCAGGGCAATAAATATTTAGTTTTGTCAAAAAAAATTGGTGTTTTGGCACAGTTTTTATTTTATATTTTTAACGCTGTTCATCCGAGGGGTTTAGTCAAATGTTATTTTTATAGGGCAGATTCTTACGGACGCAGCGATACCTAATATGTCAACATTTTAAAATGTATTTAGATTTTACACGTATCATTTTAGGAACCCAAAAAAAAATATTTTTGTATCTCCATAGCCTGGGAGCTACAGTGTTTTTTTTATTATTACACTATTACACTTTTTGTGATGTTATATGACAAAAAATGGCTTTTTTTATTTTTTTTATGCTGTTCATCCGGGGGGGTTGGGTTAAATGTTATTTTTATAGAGAAGATTTTTGCGGACGCGGCGATGCCCAATATGTATGGCTCTCAGACTTTGGAGACCCTAAGAAGGCATCCTCAATCTGCGGCCCTCCAGATGTTGTAAAACTACAATTCCCACCATGCCCTGCTGATGGCTGTAGGTTGTCTGGGCATGCTGGGAGTTATAGTTTTACAACATCTGGAGGGCTGCAGTTTGAGGATGCCTGCATTAAAACTAATATTTTTTTGGGGAAAAAAATTATTTCCGTGTATCCAAAGTCTGAGAGCCATAGTTTTTTATGTTCTCTAGGGGACTGTTGGGGATTATAAAAATGTAGTACTCCATGGAAGTGTGATACTCCCTGAAGCAATCGATAACGCAGAGGCCCGGATGGTCGGGGCACGTGTCGCACTGAGTGGTGGTGTCCTTCCGTATCCCCCTCCTGTGACACACCCCAGGGACGATCCGGGTGCCTCCAGTTCCCGAGGTACTCCGGCCTGCTCTTTCCCGGTCCAAAAAGATCAGGTCCTTGAGGACTGCCTCATAGAATTGGAGGAATGTCCCTGTGCTGCCAGCGCTTCGGGATAGTACAAAAGAGTTGTACATGGCAACCTGCACCAAGTAGACCGCAAATTTTGCCGTTATATGGCTTGAGGACTTGATCAGAGAGATCAACTCTTCCCATATACCAATTGTAGTCGACGATATAATCGGGCTTGAGGACCGGGGCCGTGGTACCTCGCACAGAGACGGTGGTGGTGCTGTTACCGTGGATTGTGGACAGTATAAGGACATCCCTCTTGTCCTTATACCTGACCAGCAACAGGTTTTCACTGGTAAGGGCACGGGTCTCACCCCTGGGGATAGGTACCTGGAGGGGGTAGGTAGGGAGGCCGCGTTGATATTTCCGCCCGATCCCACAAGCGAACGATCTGGCGGCAAGGGACCTGAACAAGGGAATGCTAGTATAAAAGTTATCCACGTACAAGTGGTAACCCTTATCTAGCAGTGGGTATATAAGGTCCCACACGAGTTTCCCGCTAACACCCAGAGTGGGGGGACCTTCTGGGGGTTCAATACGGGAATCTCGCCCCTTGTACACACAAAATTTGTAAGTGTACCCTGAGATACTCTCACAAATTTTGTACATTTTTACGCCATACCTCGCCCGCTTAGTGGGAATGTATTGGCGGAAACTGAGTCTCCCCTTGAACGCAACGAGAGACTCGTCAACGGCGACCTCCTTTCCAGGTACGTAGGCCTGCGCAAATTTGGCCCTGAAGTGATCGATGACCGGCCGTATCTTATACAGATGGGCAAGTGGCAGGGGGGGTCTAGGGTCTCAAAGCTGAAAAAATGTGATTTTATTTTTATTTTTTTATTTTTTTCCTAACTAACTTTTCCCTTCTATCCCTGCCTAACAGTGCCTCTCCCTCACTGACCCTAACCTACCTGGAGGGTGATGGGTGCCTATGGGGGGGATCGCAGGAGCCTGGTGAGGACGGTGCTGCAGGGTGCAGGTGCTGAACAGGAAGAGGAGGGGAGAGAGGAGCGCTGGAAGTTTGAATCTCGCGCCTTTCTCCCTGCACCAATCAGCACCCTGGACAGCAGGCATCAGCATCGCCTCTCCAAATGTTTGTACTGTGATTGGTGGTGTGTAATCACACCACCGATCAGTCTTTTTCCAGTTCATCGGGTCACCGGAGGTCCGAATGGACTGGAAACGCAGCAAACCGTAAGTCTGAATTGACCTGCGGTTTTCTGCGATCTCCTTAATCACCTTGTTCGCGCAGCCGGCATCTCTTCTGTCTTCTTTTGTGAAGAATAGAACCTTTGACGTCACTACGTTCATCACATGGTCAGTCACATGATCCATCACCATAGTGATGGATCATGTGACGGACCATGTGATGAGCGTAGTGACGTCATCAAAGGTCCTATTCCTCACAGAACAAGACAGAAGAGATGCCGGCTGCGAACAAGTGGATTAAGGTGAGTTAAATTTTATATTTTTTTAACCCCTCCAGCCCTATTGTACTATGCATTCTGTATTCAGAATGATTTTATTTTCCCTTATAATCATGTTATAAGGGGAAATAATACAATCTACACTACAACTTACCCAAACCCGAACTTCTGTGAAGAGGTACGGGTCTGGGTACCACAGTCAGTTTTTTTATCATGCACGTGCAAAACACATTGCACCCGTGCAATAAAAACTGAACATCGGAACGCAATCGCAGTCAAAACTGACTGCAATTGCGTTCCTACTCGCGCGGGTTTGCCGCAATGCATCGGGACGCATCCGGACACGCTCGTCTGCAAGGGGCCTAAGGCATATTGGTACACCATAGACTTTTTACAGGGTATGGGTGCCAACAGAGAGGGCTCTGAGTGCCACCTTTGGCACCCGTGTCATAGGTTCGCCACCCCTGGCCTATGCCATCATAGTACTGTTCAAGTGAATGACCCCCCCCCCCCCCCCCACCCGCGTATTTAGTCAAGGTGCCTGCTCAATGATTTGAGCAGGCACCTTGTTCCGCTCACCGGGTGGCCGTGATCGGAAATACACATGACGTACCAGTACGTCATGTGTCCGGAAGAGTGTTGTCATCAAAAAATCTATTTTAGCATATGGTGCTGCTGCAGCAGCATTATCCATAATGCAATCTTTAGTTTCTTCACATACCACTGTTTTCCTTGAGTTTTTTCCAATATGAGGACCTTCTCAAGATGGCTCCTCTGCCTGTTCTGAGGCCAAAACTGCTTTCCCTCACTTCACATACACACTTGCTGTAGCCAGCAGCTCCCTGCCAGCCAATCAAATTGGATTATTGAGAGACACGCCTCCTCACTCTGAAGCCTAATGCAGGCATGCAGTGTGAAGGACCGCCCCTTCCTTCTTCTGGTCTTCTTAGCCGGAGACAGACAAGCCCTAGTAACGGTGTTTTAAGGGAGCAGTGGAAAGGGACAGAGGACATTAATGAAAGCTGTTAAAAGGTAATTACAGATCTTTTGACAATCATAGACAGACTAACTTAGGTATACATGCCTAGCTCAAATAAACTAGCAAATAAAAAAAAAAGACAGTTACACTTTCAGTATAATGGTTTAAATATTAAGGGGCACATTTAGACGCCAGTCTTAATAAACTCCTAAGCTGGCGGTGGATGCGCCAGAGATATGTAAAGTGACCGGGCTCTTCATAACTTCGTCGGATCTTCCATCTGTTCTAAATGTAAGACAGCTTCCAAGTTGTCTTACATTTAGACTTTTTTTCTATGCCTGAAACAGCTGTACAAAATGGTAAATGAGACAAACCTGCCGGCCCATCCCCTTCCCTGCCCACGCCCACAATTTTAGACCTGGTGTTAGTGGGGAGACGTGGGCGTATTTCAGGTAAATGGCCCCCTAAGTGATTTTCTAATTTATGTATAACAATCATTTTAAATAGCTGACTAGGGATAAGCGAATCAACTTAAAACTTTGTTAGAATACTGTACGGAGCGGGAGCCACTTAGAACTGAACATGAGTTCGGTAAAAGGTTTTTTACAGTAGAAATGAATTTTTGAAGTTATTACCCTAAATCTCGCAAGACTTCGCAAAGTAATAAATTTGGCTCATCGGAGCCAATACATTCTAATAATGTATGGAGCTCCCGCTCTATACAGTATTCTAACAAGGTTTTACTCAAATCGACTTCGGATGTTTCATCCGAAGCTGATTCGCTCATCCCTATAGCTGACTTTATTCTAGTTACGTGATATGATAAAGACACTGCACTCCATAAGGACCAGCGCCCTACATGTACGGCAGGCTGCTCGGGCATGTGCAGGAGCTGCGCTCGCCCGATCAGCAGCAGAGGTCCGGCAGTCACTGATAGCCAGACCCCTGCTGTATGCATCGGTAAAAACACAGATGCTGACGCATTAACCCTCGCACTGCCGCAGAGCTGACCGCGGGACACATGCGGGATCCTGCGGAGTGGCCATCGGGTCCCCGCGCTGCTGTGACAGGAACCCGATGGCAGGGAAGGCAGCCCGGTGCCTGCCTTAGGCATCGTGGCTGCCTTCTGTGACGGCCTGTGAGATCCAGCCCCCTGTATCTCACAGGAAGTAGGCTGAAGTGTATTACAGTCTGTAATACACTTACAGCCAATGCATTACAATACAGAAGTATTGTGATGCATGGTAAAGGGGAGCAGACCCCCAAAAGTTGAAGCCCCAGAGTGGGCCCAAAAAAATGAAGAGAAAAAAGTTACAAAAAATAGTTTTACTAAAAAAATTAAGTTTTAAGTAAAAAAAAAACATCCTTTTTCCAAAATAAAGTGAAGAAAAATAAATAAAAAAAGGGGAAAAAAGAAAAGTAGACATATTAGGTATTGCCGCGTCTGTATCGACCGGCTCTATAAAAATATCACATGACTAACCCCTCAGATGAACACTGTAAAAAAAAAAAATCAAACTGTGCTAAAAAAAAAAAAATTGTACCAATCTAACCGTCATCTCATTCCACAAAAAATGAGCCCCTACCTAAGACAATTGCTAAAAAAAACAAAAAAAAAACCTATGGCTTTCAGAATATGGAGACACTAAAAAATATTTTTTTTCTAAAATGCTTTATTATGTAAAACTGAAACAAGCAACCAGTTGCCACATTTGGTATTGTCGCGTCCGCAAACAACATGCTCTATTAATAATAATATAGCGCCATTCATTTCATAGCGCTGTAAATATGAAAAGGGGTATACATACATAATACAGACAATTGCACTAAGCATGAACAAGATGAGTTACAAACTGGTACGGAAGGAGAGCCCTGCCCGTGAGGGCTTAGGGTGTTTTCACACTTGCGCCAGAGGATTTCGGCAGGCAGTTTCGTCAAAATGTATGCAAACTGATGGTGTCTCTCCGGTGTCATTATTTTTTGCGGTCTTAGCATGCGCAGACCACAATGCCGGATCTGGCATCAATGCAGGTCAATGAACGGCAAGTGTTCGGGAATTTTGGACGGAGATAAAACCGCAAGATTTCTGCGGTATTATCTCCGTCCTGAAAAATCAAAAAGACTGAACTGAAGACATCCTGAACGGATTGCTCTCCATTCAGAATGCATTAGGATAAAACTGATCAGTTATTTTCCAGTATTGAGCCCCTAGGAGGGAACTCAATGCTGGAAAAGAATAATGTTAGTATGAAAGTACCCTTAGGCTACTTTCACACTAGCGGCATAGTCCTCCGGCAGGCTGTTCCGTCGGGTGAACAGCCTGTCGGATCCGTCCTGCCGCTCCATCCCCATTGACTATAATGGGGGCGGGGCGGAGTTCCAGCAAGGCATGGCAGCGCACGGCGAGAGGCTGCCGGAATAAATGTCGGACATGTCGTAGTTTTATTCCGGCAGCCCCTGGCTGTGCGCTACTGTGCCTCGCCGTAAGTCCGCCCCCACCCTCATTATAGTCAATGGGGACGGAGCGGCAGTCCGGAGGCACACGGTCACTAGCGGCAGGACGGATCCGACAGGTTGTTCGCCCAACAGAACAGCTTGCCAGAGGTCCGTGTCGCTAGTGTGAAAGTAGCCTTACAATCTACATGGTATGGGAGAAGGACACAGTAGGTGAGGGTAAAGTTGGTCATGGCGGTATAGAGGCAGCAGGGTCACTGTTTGTAGGCTTATCTGAAGAGGTGGGTTTTCAGATTTCTTTTGAAGGATTCCACTGTAGGTGAGAGTCTGATATGTTGGGGTAGCGAGTTCCAGAGTGTGGGGAATGAACGGCAGAAATCTTGGATGCGATAGTGGGAAGAGGTGATAAGAGGAGAGAAGGAGGTCTTGTGAGGATCGGAGATTGCGTGTGGGGATGTATCAGGAAAGTTTCTCAGAGATGTAGGGAGGAGACAGGTTGTGGACAGCCTTGTATGTATTTGTTAGTATTTTGAACTAAATTCACTGGGCAATGGGGAGCCAGTGAAGGGATTGGCAGAGGAGTAACAGGGTGAGAGGTGGATTAGTCGAGCAGCAGAGCGGAGGATAGATTGGAGGGGTGCGAGAGTCCTAGATGGAAGGCCACAGAGGAGGATGTTGCAGTAGTCTAGACGGGAGATGAGGGCATGTACAAGCATTTTTAGCAAACTGAAAGTTGAGGAGAGCGCGGATGCAGGAGATGTTTTTGAGTTGGAGGCGGCAGGTGGTGGAAAAGGCTTTGGATAGGTGGTCGGAAGAGGGCAGAATCCAAGTTCCCTCCAAGGAAGTGGACTTGGGTGACCGGGGAGAGTGTGCAGCCATTGATCATGATAGATGGGGGTTGAGCAAGATGGGGGAGAGATGAATTCAGTTTTATCCATGTTAAGTTTTGGCTAGTAAGGTTGTGATGTCTGGACCAGAGAGGTAGATTTGTGTGTCGTCAGCATAAAAGTGATGCTGAAAGCCATGGGACTCTATGAGCTGTCCCAGGCCAAAAGTGTAGATGGAGAAGAGCAGGGGTCCTAGAACAGAGCCTTGCGGGACACCAACAGAGATGGAATGTGACGAGGAGGTGGTGTGAGAGTGGAACACACTAAATGTCCGGTCTGTGAGATATGATGTGATCCAGGAGAGGGCCAGGTCAGTGATGCCAAGAGATGAGAGTTTGTAACAGAAGGGAGTGGTCGACAGTGTCAAAGGCAGAGGACAGGTCAAGGAGGAGGAGGACAGAGGAATGTTTATTGGTTTTGGCTGTTAGTAGGTCATTGGTGACTTTGGTGAGGGCAGTCTCAGTTGAGTGGTGGGGTCGGAAGCCAGATTGTAGCCGGTCAACTAGGGAGCAGGAGGAGAGATGAGAGGACAGTTCAGAATGGACATGTTGCTCAAGTAGCTTTGAGGCATATGGAAGAAGCGACATGGGGCGATAACTGGACAAAGATGGGTCAAGTGAAGGCTTTTTGAGGATGGGTGTAATGGTAGCATGTTTAAAACCAGAGGGGAAGACACCAGAGGTTAGTGATAGGTTGAAGAGATGAGTTAGGGCTGGGATAAACACTGTGGTGAGGTTAGGGAAATATTAGCTCCAACAATTTCCACAATCCTTACATCTCTATACAACCAATTATTGCAAGGTCAGCCAGACGTGAACACAGCATATATCAGAGTACTCCCAAAACCAGGTAGACAGCATGTTAGCATCATCTTACCGCCCAATCTCCCTTATTGACAACGATCTCAAATGCCTCTCAAAGATACTAGCAGACAGATTATCGACTTTCCTATCTAAGCTTATTACCCCTCATCAAGTTGGCTTTATACAAGGCAAGGCAGCGGTTTATAACATACGCGAAGTACTTGGCGGTGTTGGATAAGATTAAGCTACGTCCCCTCCTCCACTCATTCCCAGCTCTCCTTGCAATTGATGCAAAAAAAAAAAATGCATTTGATGACGTGACCTGGGGATGGCTGGACGAGGTATTGGACACCATGGGATTTAAAGGCCAATTTAGAACATGCATCACATCCCTATACAGCTCTTGTTTGACTAGGATCTCCACACCTGGACACCCTTCACAGGTGTTTAATTTGCAGAAAGGCATTAGGCAAGGATGTCCCCTCATGCCATTACTATTTTTAATCTAGCCCTAGAACCACTTTCTAAAGCAATAACTTTATCCAAATTTATTGAAGGTATTGCCATTGGCAAACAGGTACTCAAACACGCTTTATTTGCTGATGATCTATTGTTGTTTCTAGAACACCCTCATAGAGACCTCCCGGCTCTGTGTGAGCGCCTCTCTCGGTTTGGATCAATGTCAGGTTTTAAAGTAAACATATCTAAGTGCGAACTACTAGACTTATCAAAGTCTCAGTCATTTCATAAGACAAAAATTAAAGACATACCGATCGCCAATGCGACCCACAGTGTTAAATATTTAGGAATCAAAATAGGAAAGACTCCAGAGTCCCTGTATACTCTAAACTATCCTTCATTGTTGAAAAAGATACTTTCAGAACTTAAATCCTGGTCTGGCCTGCCTGTCTCGTTCCTGGGAAGATGTCCCCTACTGAAAATGACGGACTTTAGTAAACTACTATATCCCATGCAAATCCTACCAATCTTATTGAAACATGCAGATATTCAAATACTTCTAAAAGCCTTTTGATCATTTATTTGGCAGTCTAGACCAGGGCTGTGGAGTCGTTAGATGGTACTTCCGACTACGACTCCCCAACTCCGACTCCTATGTATTTAATATGCAAATGTTTTTATACATTCCTTGAAGGAAAGAAAGGCAACATACATGTCATTACCACAGAACTACTGGCTAGGAAGCTGCTGCCTTCTCCTTTGTGTGCTGATCTTCTGCTGAAGATAGGGCAGTGGGAGGATCTGGGAAGGGGCATTTATTTTAAAACATGATTTCCCTAGCAGAATCCGATAGTCATGTTTAAAGTATAACGGTCGTATTTTTTATTTTTTGGGGGAGTATTGGATTGTGGTGATTAACCACTTCAGCCCCCCTAGCTTAAACCCCCTTAATGACCAGACCACTTTTTACTATTCTGCACTACACTACTTTCACGGTTTATTGCTCGGTCATACAACTTACCACCCAAATGAATTTGACCTCCTTTTCTTTTCACTAATAGAGCTTTCATTTGGTGGTATTTCATTGATGCTGACATTTTTACTTTTTTTATATTAATCGAAATTTTTGCAAAAAAACATAATTTTTCACTTTCGGTTGTAAAATTTTTCAATTAAAACTACATTTCTATATAATTTTTTCTCTAAATTTATTGTTCTACATGTCTTTGATAAAATAAAAAAAATGCAATAAGTGTATATTTATTGGTTTGGGTAAAAGTTATAGCGTTTACAAACTATGGTGCAAAAATGTGAATTTCCGCATTTTGAAGCAGCTCTGACTTTCTGAGCACCTGTCATGTTTCCTGAGGTTCGACAATGCCCAGACAGTAGAAACACCCCACAAATGACACCATTTCGGAAAGTAGACTCCCTAAGGTATTCGCTGATGGGCATAGTGAGTTCATGGAAGTTTTTATTTTTTGTCACAAGTTAGCGGAAAATGATGATTTTTTTTTTTTTTTTTTTTTTACAAAGTCTCATATTCCACTAACTTGTGACAAAAAATAAAATGTTACATGAACTGACCATACCCCTCACGGAATACCTTGGGTGTCTTCTTTCCCAAATGGGGTCGCTTGTGGGGTATTTATACTGCCCTGGCATTCTAGGGGCCCTAAAGCGTGAGAAGTAGTTTGGAATCCAAATTCGTAAAAATGCCCTGTGAAATCCTGAAAGTGCTCATTGGAAATTGGGCCCCTTTGCGCATCTTGGCTGCAAAAAAGTGTCACACATGTGGTATCGCCGTACTCAGGAGAAGTAGGGCAATGTGTTTTGGGGTGTATTTTTACATATACCCATGCTGGGTGAGAGAAATATCTCTCTAAAAGTCAACTTTTCCCTTTTTTTTTATTTTTTTTATACAAAGTTGTCATTATAGAGATATTTCTCTCACACAGTATGGTTATATGTAAAAAGACACCCCAAAACACATTACCCAACTTCTCCTGAGTACGGCGATACCACATGTGTGTGACACTTTTTTGCAGCCAAGATGCGCAAAGGGGCCCAATTTCCTTTTAGGAGGGCATTTTTAGACATTTGGATTCCAGACTTCTTCTCACGCTTTAGGGCCCCTAAAATGCCAGGGCAGTATAAATACCCCACATGTGACCCCATTTTGGAAAGAAGACACCCCAAGGTATTCCGTGAGGGGCATGGCGAGTTCATATTTTTTTTTTTTTTTTTTTTTTTTTTTTGGCACAAGTTAGCGGAAATATATATATTTTTTTTTTCACAAAGTCTCTTTTCGCTAACTTGTGTAAAAAAAAAATTCAATCTTTCATGGACTCAATATGCCCCTCAGCGAATACTTTGGGGTGTCTTCTTTCCGAAATGGGGTCACATGTGGGGTATTTATACTGCCCTGGCATTTTAGGGGCCCTAAAGCGTGAGAAGAAGTCTGGAATATAAATGTCTAAAAATTTTTACTCATTTGGATTCCGTGAGGGGTATGGTGAGTTCATGTAAGATTTTATTTTCTGTCACAAGTTAGTGGAATATGAGACTTGTAAAAAAAAAATAATAATAATTTCCGCTAACTTGTGCCCAAAAAAAAATAATTAACTCGCCATGCCCCTAAAAGTGATCTTTTTATAGCGCTGCAGCGATTTTACGGTGTTTTTGCAGTGATCAGAAAGAAAAAAAATCGGTCACTGCGGTGGGGCGGACGGAACGCAAGTGTGCGCACAAGATCAGGCCTGATCGGGCGAACACTGCGTTTTTTGTAGAGCCTATAGAACATGTCCTATTCTTGTCCGCAATTGCGGACAAGAAAAGGCATTTCCTATATAGTTCTGGCAATGTGCGGATCCGCAAAATGCGGAAAGCACATTGCCGGTGTCCGTGTTTTGCGGATCCATGGATTCGCGGATCCGCAAAACACATACGGACGTCTGAATGGAGCCTTACAGGGGGGTGATCAGGGAGTAATAAGGGGTTAATAAGTGACAGGGGGCGGGGTGTAGTGTAGTGGTGCTTGGTGCTACTTTACAGAGCTGCCTGTGTCCTCTGGTGGTCGATCCAAGCAAAAGGGACCACCAAATGCGGAAAACAGCATCTAATTTACCTTTTAGGCGTTAAAAAAATCGTATCTACAGCCTGCCAGTGAACGATCGCCGCTGGCAGGCTGTAGATGCACTCATTTACCTGCCGATCCTGTGAACGCGCGCGACTGTGTGCACGCGTTCACAGGAAATCTCGCGAGAGGGCGCATCCAGGAGGAATTACAGGGCTTCCGCCAGGACGCAATCCTGTGTGCGGCGGTCCTGTACTGGTTAATATCTCCTTGGTGGCCCTATTTCAACTTTTCACTGTGTACTCAATTACCCCTTAATTCCACATTTTTGTTCCCTGTACTGCCCTACTTTTACTTGTGCTTAAAATAGGGTTGCTAGGCATGGTCCGTACGCTGCGTGCAAGGTCAGATTACTGACAGCCAGGGACTGTAAGTAAATGATTAAAGCCAGGTCCTCCCCAGCAGATGATAACAGTGCCTGGGCTGTGTGCACGTCTCCCTGTCCCTGCGCTTGGCAGACGCTCCCTCACTCAGCAGAGCTGGAGAATGCAGAGTTGAAGCAGCGCAGACCAGGGAAGGGAGATCTGCCATCTGCTCAGTGTATAAATGAAAGCAACATGTGGCAAGAGGACCCCTTTGCCACATGTTAACCCTTTAGGGGGAGGGCTCTGGTTACTGACACTTTTGGGGGGCTATTGTTACTGGCTAGTGAGGGCAGGCGGGATTAGCCTCAGGGTGAGGGCAGTGGTGGCCATCTTAACTGAATAGGGAAATTGCAGTTTTATGCAGACTGGTTGCTAAGGGCTGAATCTTATTAAATATGGGGTAAGTCAGTCTAATAGTAACTGATTCTGGAATATCATGTTATTAGTAACTACATATATGAAAATCGAAATTAGGGTCTAAGTGTGACAGTTATCCTTTAAAGTTTAAGCTAACAATCTGAGTTTACAAGTTTTTATAGCCTTAGCTGAATGACCGCAGTTTTTCAAATGGTTTACAGTTTTAGTCTTGAACTATTGACTATCCTTCCCCTTCACTTATACAAGTGTTTTTAGTCCTTCAAAAAACATATTTACTTAATCAGTTATCAGTAAGAGGCTAGGGTAACCATGGGCGTTGCGTTCCTTGTAACAGCGGAACACAACACAATGGAAAGTATAAGTATTGCCGCAAGGAACTGTGCGTTGCGTGCCATATAGTGAAGCATATGAAAAGCATGCTTCTTCATAATCACTTAACGTGTTCGTTTTGCGGTAATGTGACGCACTGCATGCATTGGCCTTTATTCTTACAGTAGAGAAGTACCGTATTTTTCGCAAAATTGGGGGGGAAAATAGCAGTGCGTCTTATGGGGCGAATACTGCGACCGTCCGGTGAATAGGCTGAGAGGGAGGAGGGGCTGGGGGCCAGCATCTGTTTCTGTAATGGCAGCGGGGCCCGGTGCAGTCACTGTATTCTACTACACCGGGCCCCGCTCACTGTAGTATACGGTAATCATATCTAACTTGTGGGTATTGTTAAAGTATTCCAATCATCTTAAATCTAGCGCTGTACTACTAACTTCTTGGCAGTCAGGAGGCCGGGTGGGCGCTCGTAGCCTAGCTCACTACAACACGCGCCTGCTCCGCCCACTTTATGAATGAAGCAGACACCGGACCCCGCTGCCATTACAGAAACAGTTGCCAGCCCCCATTCACTACACAGGGACACTGTTATGGGGGGGGGGGGGGGGGGGATCTGTGGATGACACATAAGATAAGATGCTGTATATGTGTCATCCGCAGATGCCCCCATAACAGTGCAATCTACAGATGCCCCCATAACAGTGCCATCCACAGATGCCCCCATAACAGTGCCATCCACAGATGCCCCCATAACAGTGCCATCCACAGACCACCATTAGTTCAAAATATTTGTTTTCTTATTTTCCTCCAATAATCAAAAGGGAAGTGAGAGGTCAGATCTGAGGTATGTCTGCACTCTGGATTGCCTGGAATAAATGCGTAAATCAGAAAGGATAATCCTAAAACATAACATTTAATTCAATATGCAGATAAAAAAATCCTAAATATAGTGTGCGAAAACGAACATTGGGATACACGGTTAATAACCACTAATCAATAATGCAAATGATTATCCCAAAACTAAGTACAATAATTGAGAGTGCACGGCGGCACTGAGTTACCAGCGTGTCCTATCGGTACCCAGGGACGGTCATCAGATGCTACACCACACGATGTGTTGATAGTTGCTCATCCTGTATGGATATCCGGATAAACATCAGGGAAAAACAAAAAAGGCTGGCAATAATACACATGTGTGTCCCTATAGCTGTCTAGCCAGTCCGTCCTGATACTAAAGGTATGGTAGCAGCCTGACCACAGGGCACTCGTCCTTATAAGGACGACCCCGTCTGGAACCTGTCCCTCAATCTGGAATTCTATATGTCCCTAAAAATGCATGAAAAAAATCCCTACACGCATGTTTCACTGGGACGCCCCACGTGCAGGCATATTTATCCATATACTGCATTATTCCTTTACCTCTTATCTATGAGGTAGCCCACGGAGGATCCGACTATCTCGGCGTACCTCAAGACTAGCTGACTGACCGTGTCATTTCTGGTCTGTAAGATTGATCATTTCATCCAGGGATCGATGTGCTTGATTTTCTTTCATCTCCCCTGATGAACTGCTCCATGTCCTGGCAGTGAAACATGCGTTTTAGGGATTTTTTCATGCTTTTTTAGGGACATAGGGCTATATATGGTTCTCATTGCCCATGGGATCCTGACAAGATAACTGGAGGACAGAATAACGCATTGCCCCCAAATGCCAAACATCCAACACAGAGCTCACCCATGAACTCTGATCATGCCCAGGGTAGAATCTTTTTGGCAATCCTTCCTGTCATTGATAGAGACAAAATACCACATGAAAATTCCAATGAACCCAGAAATCCTCCTATTTCACATGGGAAGAGATAATACTAAACTAGATAAAGCACTTCATTTAATCAGCTTAGTAGCTAAAAGGTGTCTCCTAACCTACTGGCTTAAACCAGATATACCGCCACTGAAAGAGGTTATTAAGCAAACGTCAAAATGTTTGATGCTAGAACATATTGAGACACAACATCGTAGATCGACATTAACAAACTCTTTTTATTTTATTTTTTATTTTTTATGGAGAGCATTTATAACAGCCTTCTTTACTCAGAAATAGTGGAGACTATACGCCCATTTATATACACTGAATGGTATGCCAAATTAGACCCATCAGACCCATGGTACAAGATACATACAAAACAAAACAACAAATGACTCGCCCAACATAAAATTGCATCACTTTATTTTTATTGCATTTAGGTACAATGTTAACTCACACAAGATTGGATGTTCTAGACATTTTCACATATCTTTGCAATTGTCTCTTATGATAAATCCATCGCTATTGCGATGGGAGGGGGGGGTGGAA